>NC_133658.1:669231515-669336926 GCF_037893015.1 Macrotis lagotis | reverse complement strand
TGATTTCTTTAGAGAGCATTAAGCCTTCATATCAGTCACCTTGCCAACTTATTAAGAAATTAAGGCTCCTGGGTATCTCTCCCTATGTTAATTACAAACTCAGGAAGATAATGATCAGGATGCTGGGAGATTTGTCCTGCCCAGAAGAAGCAAAAGAAATGAAATAGTTTTTGTACAAAGATGATATTTTTTAAATTTAAGGCAACAATAGGGTTAAGTGACTTGCCCAAGGTCACACAGCTAGGGAATTATTAAATGTCTGAGGCTGGATTTGAACTCAGGTACTCATGACTCCAAGACTGATGCTCTATCCACTGCACCACTTAGCTGCCCAAGGATGAAAGTTTTGAGGAACAGTTTTGAGGAGCAGTTTTGGGCAGAGATATTGTGCAACCTTCATTGTCAGATCACAAATGAGGTGAATAATTTTCTCTTTTCTCTGTTTTTTACATATAAGTTCACCTCTTTGTCAGTTCAAGTGTGATTATTACTTTATTGGCTTCCACCTTAGATGGTAAATCACAGAGAAAAAAACTTCATATCTAATCTGTACTTTCTGCCAATTTTGTTTTAACCCTATATTTTTAAAGATTTTACAATTTTAGAGTTCACAATCTAGTAATGCTCACTTCTTTGTTTTTCCACAAATTGCTTTCAGATCTGGGCATTCTCTCTGATTGTCCTCCATGCTTAAAATATTCTCCCTCCCTATCCCCACTATCTGGTTTCCTTGATTTTCTTTAAGAACCAATTAAAATTCTATCTCTTAAAGGAAGCTTATATCATCTCTTCTTAATCATCATGTCTTTCCTCTTTTAATTATTTCCTATACATTCTGTATAGAGCTCACTTGTATATATTTGGTTTTTTTACTGTTTCAGGGCAGGGAATGATTTTTTTTTTGTCTCTCCCTTTATCCCCAGAACTTAGCATGGTGACTGGCATATTCTTAAAAATGTTTATTTACTTAAAAAATGACAAAAGAAGAAAGTAGCCAACTTGGGGATATGATGAAGAAAAGTCAAATGGCAGCATTCGGGCAGTAAATGAAGACAGCTAAACCTGGGCATCTCCCTTAAATGGAAGTTTTAGGATTAATTCTCCACTCTATCCTCCATTCAGAAAGGTCCTAGGAACAAAAGTTATTGATTAGTTTTGAATGTCAATACTGAATTGATCTTTCATGATACTGAGATTCCTGAAGGCATGATGTAGTCCAATGGAGAGCATCTGGGTGGAAATGAACACATGACTGGCTTAATTACTTTATTTAAATGGAGTATTTTGGGAGAAAAGAACACACAGACTAATAGCAAATAATTTTAGGAGAAAAGTGTATTTAACAACTTAGAAGTTCAGCACAGATCTTATATAGGATATGACAATTAAGGGGTATCTTAAAAGAAAGTAGAGATCCAAAGAGGTAGAGGTGAGAAGAGAATGGATTCCAGACATGAGAGACCACCTTAAATAAGCCCTGGAGAAAGAAGGTGACATTTTTTTTTCTATTAGGAACATCTAATATGTTAATTCTAATTGAATTGAAAGATCCTGGGTCACCTCCAGAGCATTAGAATACATTGCACTCAGACTTTTAGAGAAGGACACCCAAATGACTGCTAATGATTACCAATGCCACCTTAAATTAATATAAAGACTTTTAACATGAAACCTTCTTTATGATATTACATTACAAGAACACACTATCTTATATTCTTCCCTAAAAAACAAAATCTAGATTTTTTTTCATAAGTGGAATTCTGTCAATATGCTCATTTAGGAGCAAATCTAAGCAATGTGAATTATTCCTTATCAAGTACAAGAAACGGTTTTCAGAAGTATACCAATGGTACAGAAAGAGCACACACACACACACACACACACACACACACACACATAGAGGGAGAGAGCGAGAGCAAGAGTGAGAGAGAGAGATTCTAGAATAAGGCTTTATTTGGTGTACAAAAAGATACTAGGCATGCCATCAAAAAATTCTGTCACAAAATTCTAAGAATACTATTATGAAAATTGAATAAGAGATAAGAATCTATTGAATCAAAGAAAAAAACTAAACTAAAAACCTAAAATTGTTTAAGGATAGTTCCTACTTGAATTGTGCTCAAAGCTTTGCAAAGCACTTTACTATAAACCTTGTAATGTAGATAATATAGTGCTTGGCCAATTTTACTAGTAAAAAAAGTAAAATTTCCAAGAAATTGCATGTTTTTCTCATAGTCAATCAGTGGGCAAATAGAATCTCTTTAAATTCAAGTGGTCTGATCCAAAATTGGCATTTATCCTGTGAGAACACTGTGCCTCGCAAATATTCTCATGACAGACCCCCCCCCCCCATCCCACAGACATTTTCTCCGAGCTTTGAGAAATCTGATGTTTTTTCAATGGAAGTTAAGTAAAGTAAAAATGTTGACCTCTTCTCACTTCTTTGGTCTCTGCTGTTCAACTGACAGTGAAGTAGAAATTCTAATTAAACTAATCAAAAGCCAGCTTGGGATGATGAATATTTGTTGACAGAAAAATCAGTGAAGCTGCACCCAGCAGAACATGAATCATTGTCTAGTCACACAACTAGCTAAAGGGACAAACCTCACTATCTTGTCTTTGTGCAAAAATTCTCTTCAATGATAAAAATCCTTCATTTGGAATCAGCAAATTTGCTATCTTTTGACATCTGTTTCTACATATTTTTAATTTCGAAGCAAATAATATATAACTTTTTAAATGTATAGCATGATTCTGAACAGCAAAGAAGTTCTGAAAGTCTCAAAATGAAAAATGCCATCCATCTCCAGAGAGAGAATTAATGAACTCTGAATATATAATGTTTGCCTTTTCACAGGTTGAAGGAAGGGAAGGAAGGAGGTAGAGAATTTGGAAACCAAAAATTTTTAAACATATATATTTTAGTAAATGCATATGTATAATTTGTATAAATATATACACGCATACATGTGTGTATAGATATATGTGCACAGATACAAAATACACACACACATATATATATATATGTATATGAAAATGTTTCACAAAGAATTAGACATGACTGAAATAGCTAAATAATAACTTTATGACTAAACTTGACCTTTGAGAAATCAGGTTGTGATGATGTAAGAATTTCATTGAACTTTGAAAATATCACCCACATCACTGAAACCATGATTCTTTTAGCTAATAGCACTTATTGTTCTTCAAAAAATCCATTAATATTAATTAGCAGAAGAATTAGTAATATTTTATCACTAGGGGAAATTGTCCCAGATGATAGATTTTTGTGAACTGTTTTGCAAAGATACTGTAATGAATTTAGTTTTATTTCAAAGCATATTTCCCTGATTATGACATGCATGTGGGTGGGCAGGTTTTTGAATTATTGCAGAAGTACAAGTACTACTTAGTGGCTAAACATTACAGGGAGACATTTCCCTGATCCTGGAAATGGATGGATAGAAAAACATGATTTGAATGACATTTGGAGGAAAAAACAAAACAAAACTGAACTTTGCTTTTAATTGTGGAATGGTATAATGAGTGAAACTTCAGCATCCAAAGAGATCTAGTCTTGAATATCTCCCCTTGATATGCTAGACTTACGACCAGGACTCTAAGGCTTAAAGCTGAAGAATCCTTACTGGTAAAAGGAGGCTCAAGGTACCTTACAATTCATCTCATAGAGTTGTTAGGAGGGCCCAATAAACACACACACACACATACATATACACACACACACATACACATATACAAACATATACCTATATGCCACATATATATGTAAATATAGGTGTGCATGTACATATAGAGTATGTATGCATCTGAAGGTATGTATGTGTGTGTCTGTGTTTCTGCATGTATTACTTTGCCATTCACCTTGTCCCTTTAAAGAGACAAACCTCACTATCCTGTCTTTATGCAAAAAATCTCTTCAATGATAAAGATCCCTCATATGATATCAGCAAATTTGCTATCTTTTGCCATCTGTTTCTAGAGTGTGTTAGAAAAGGGATAAGAATGCATTTGTACAAAAATATTTAATATAGAGTTTTATATGTGGTGGCAAAGAATTGGGAATCATTGGGATGTCCATCAATTGGGGAATGCCTGAACAAGTTGTGATATATGAAGGTGATAGAATACACTTTTTCTATAAGTAAAGATGAATAGTATGATTTCCAAAAAAGCTGGGAAGATTTAATTTTTAAAACCAATGTTCTTTTGCCTTTGTTATATGACCACAAATTCTAGAATATTACAATTTCAGAAGAATCAAAATTGTAGGGAGATTCAAAGGCCCAAGAATACATGACATATATGATAAAGTTGCATATTTACTATGATTATTTATGAGAGAAGTATTATCAAAGAAATTAATACTTCATATTATACTTAAAAGTATGGACACTTTTTTCCTGGAGAGACCAGTTCTTAAACTTTTACCAGCCTATTCCTATATTGCTCTATAAACATTACCTGAGCTCAACAGTAATATAGCTGATGGCAGAGAATGAAGATTGAAGGCCTGAGTGATGACAACAACAACAACAATAATAATAATAATAATAATTATTATTATTATTATTATTATTATTGTTGTTATCAATAGGAACAACAATAATAAATGACATTTATATAAATTACACTATAAGATTTGCAAAGAGCTTTATATTAATCATCTCATTTAATTTTCACAACACTTGTATCTAACCCATATATGACTAGAAAAGAATATTGGCTCTTAATACAGAAAAAATAAATAGCACAAGGTCCAACTATTACAGCTCCATGATTGATTCCTTCTCCCACTCACCAAAGCAGATTTGTCAGATTCTTTCTTCTCCATTCAAATGTCTCGAAATATTTATTTTTTCAAAACTGCCTTTTTCTCCCTTTTACTTCATGTCACAATCCCTTAATATCTTCTCATTATCACATCCTTCAATCTAGTTCCTGATAAAGTAGGCAAACTCAACTCTTTTTTTAATGTATCTTTGAACCATAACTTCTTATTATATCTTGCATATTATTTGTCACTATCACATTTCTATCTCTTCCATATATTCATACTCTCTCTTTCTCCTGGTTTCTTTTGAGCTGTCTACAATTAATCACAAGGTTCTCTCAATCTGAAAATTAAAAAACAAAATTACCCCCCCCAACTCTATACATCTTAACCTTATATTCAAGTTCTTACTCTATATCTGTTTTCTCTTTGTCAACCAAATATACTTATTGACTCAATTTCCTTTCCTCTTATTCATTTCAAAGCTCTCTGTAATCTGGTTTTCCTTGATCAATCAAACGAAAGGAATCTTGAAATTTATTTTTTAGATATTTCACAATTACATGTAAAGATGAATTCTTTAAAAATTTTGAGTTCCAAATTCTGTCCCTCTTTCTTTTATTTTATCTTGTCCTAGAAAAAGCAAGCAATTTGATATGATTAGGTGAGAAGGCAAGCAAAAGATATTTCCATATTATACATGTTGCAAAATAAAACATAAGGAAAATAAAACTATAAAAATAAAAGTTAAAAAGGATGGTTTTTATCTGATTCAGAATTCATCAGTTTTCTCAGAAGATGTATTTCTTTTTTCATCATGGGTCCTTTGGAATTTACTTTGATTATTATCTTCATCAAAATAATTAAGTCTTTCTCAGTTAATCATATTTAAAATATTGATATTATTGTGTACAATGTTTTCCTGGTTCTGTTCAATTCATTTTGCATGAGTCAATATTAAATCTTCCCAGGTTTTTTTGGAAAGCATTCCATTCATCATTACTCATAGAAACAGAGTATTCTATCACCTTCATAAATCACAACTTGTTCAGGCATTCCCCAATTGATGAACATCCCCTTTATTTCCAGTTCTTTGCCACCACAAATAAAACTCTATATTAAATATTTTTGTATAAATGCATTGTTATCCCTTTTCTATCATCTTTTGGGGATGCAGACCTAATGATGGTATTGCTGGGTCACAGTTTTATAGTTCTTTGGGTGCAGTTCCAAATTTTCCTCCAGAATGGATTAGTTTACAACTCCACCAAGAATAAATTAATGTCCCAATTTTCCATATCCCCATCTCTTATAGTAATCAATCTGAGATGCGATCTCAGAATGGTTTTAATGTACAAATCTCTAATCAGTAGTGATTAAGAGAATTTTTTTCATGTGATTTTTGCTAGCTTTGATTTCTTCTAAAAAACATCCACTGACCGTTTATCAATTGGGGAATGGCTTATTTTTATAAATAGAGTTTATCAGACAAACTTTCTATAAATGTTTTTTTCCTAGTTTCTGATTTTCCTTCTAATTTTGGTTGCATTAGTTTCACTTCAGCCCAATGATCTTAATTGACAATATTAATGACATTTACTCAGTCCTCATCCGTTTTAATGAGGCATTTAACCAATTTCTCCTCTTGGATACTCTTTCTTTTCTGGGTTTATTCAAAACTATTCTCTCTTAGTTCTTCTGCATATCTGAACACTCATTAGTTTTCTTTGTGGTATCATTATCTGTGTCATGTCTATTTACTAACTGAATACGAATGTCTCCCAATACTCTAAACTGTTCCCTTTTCTCTTTTCATTCTATATCTTCCCAATGCTTGTATTATCTCATATATGTACATACACAAAATACAAAAGACATATACTCTATATATACATATTCATACATACATATATATATATATTCAACATATATACGTTCACACAGATAGATAAATATAGACCTAAATATATAAATGTATTATTCTTCAGTTGTTTCATTCACATCTGATTCTTTGTGATACCATTTGAGATTTTCATGACAAAGACACTAGAATGACTTGTCATTTTCTTCAGTTCATCATTCTATAGATGAATAAATTGAGGCAAATTGGGTCAAGTGACATGCCCAGGGTCACACAGCTATTAAGTATCTGAGGCCATATTTGAAATCAGGGAGATGAGTCTTCTTGACTTCAGACATTTTAGACAATACAACACTTAACTGATTCATACATACACATATTTTTGTGTCTATGTGGGTAATATATGCATACACAAATGGAGAAAAATAATTCCTTATGCATATACACACACACACACACACACACATATATATATATATATATACACAGAGGAAAAGATAATTGAGTATAAATACATATACATATACATATACACATGCATATGCATATACACACAAACACATACACATACACACATATACACATACACATACACATACACATACACATACATATACATATACATATACATATACATATACATATACATATACATATACATATACATATACATATACATATACATATACATATCTTTCACCTAGAGAATAGCAAGAGATTCCTAATTGGATGCCTTGATTTAAGTCTCCTCAATTCAGTTTCCACTCTGCTAACAAAGTGCTTTTCCAAAAGCAAAAATCTGACCATATGGCTCCTTATTACAACTAGGAGACTATATACATACATATATATGTATATGTATATATTCCATATATTCCTCTATTTGGCATCTAAAACTCTTTACAGTCTTACTGTATCAAGTCTGCTTATACATCTTTGCCAAGGCCTTTACAGTCAAGAAGAGCTTTCCTGCTGTCACTCACACTAATACTTTCTGTAGCTGAGTTTCACACTAATTTTATCCCTTGGAAATCCTGGTTTCCTTTAAAATTCAGCTCCTTCACCACCTTTTGAGTATTATTCATTCCCTCTTCATACTGCTCTGCAAGTGCTCCTTCATCGAAATTTACTTTTTATCTGTTTGCATATATATCTTGAATTTTATATGTAAGAAAATTGCTGCATATTTTGGCATTTAAAGCTCGCTAAATTCTAACCTATCTAGTCTACTTACTTACTAGTCTTACTTACTGATTGTGAATGTTTCCCAATACTCTATACTGTGCCCTTTTCTCTTCATTCTAGATCTTCACAATGCTCATATATTACATATTACTTACTTCCATGCACACCATGGTTCCATTAAAACAAATTTTATACTGTACATGAGAAATGTATTATATATCCTTGCAAAAGTTTATATTTATATTCCCAGTGCCTAGAAGATTACCAGATATATAGCAGGTGCTATACATACTTATTAACTGAGTGCTTTTCAGAAAAGTTTCAAGAACATTTCCCTTTAAAAATCATGGCTGTGTTCCTCCTTCAAATCTTTTAAAGGTCAGTTCTTCCTTCACTACACAAACTTTTAAGAGAATCAACAATAGGGAGTTTGCAAGGGTGAATCTCATTGAATAAACAAATAGATTTTTTTTCCTTGAAGAAAGAGGGAGGTATTTAACAATATGCAACAACTACATGAACTTCTGAGAAAATTTTTAGCCTGACTCAGTCCAATCTAAAAAGTACTTTGTAGAAGCATCCTTAATAGGAGGCACTAGACCAGTCCTTGGGATAAAAATACAAAAAGACAACAGGGAAAAACCCCTTCTCCTAGGAAGTCTACATTATATAAGGGGACATAGTGTATGAACTTCTAAATATGTAAATAATAACAATAACAATAATAATAATAATAAAGAAGGAATCACTAATAATTAGGAAGGCTAGGAAAAGGTTCCCCTTTAAATAATAGCCCTTGATTTGCACATTCAGGAATCCATGGTACGAAGTCCCTGTCTCTGCCTGTTTGGTGAATCACCTATATACCATTCATAGAAGCTTCCATGTATCAGTAGTAGTAGGGAAGGTGGACACCTGATTCAGGTACTTTGCTTTTCCTGACAAAAATACTAGCATTGTGGTAGTAAGGAACTAAAGGGAAATGAAGAAGGGTGTCATAAATTGTTCTACAATGGAAAACATGATCCTATTACAAAGTCAGCAAAATACTGAGGAATGAGTCCTTGAGTTGAAATCAGGAGACCTCTGTTCAAATCATGCCCTTGCTCTTTCTGTCTATAAGACAATGAGAACACCACTTAATTTCTATTTCCTCATATATAAAATGTAAGTATGTTTTCTAAATCACAAAACCAATCTAAGGAAAACATATTGCAAACTTAAGTTAAGATTAAAATGAATTATTACTATTATTATTATTATTAGTCCATTTGCATCATAGTACTGAAAATACATGTATATGTACTCATTAGAGACTGAGCTAACATCCAGGTCTTCCCAAAGTCCTAGAACATAGTAGGAGAACAATTAGAACAATTGTGAATAATTAGAGAATGATGGAAGTATTTGCATTCCTTCAATAGTATAAAACACCTGAACTTGGTACCTAATTAAATAAGTAAGTTAAAATTTTTAACTACCAATTGACTATCTTCTCCCTCTTCCTGTGGGGGTTTCTCCATATCCATGAATCACATCTGAAAATGTTGGTGACTTCTTCATCTATCCTTCAAGAACTCTTCCCCAGATGGCTCTACAGTCAAGGATCTCCTGTATCACCTCCCAACAATGAGGTAGTGTTCCAGATTCTTGGGCCTGAGAATCCAAGTCAAACCAAACCACATAATCTGGGGACTATTTTGCCTCAGACATCAATGTGTGTATGTGTGTGTGTGTGTGTGTGTGTGTGTGCATATATAAACACACAAATACATACAAATATATGCATGTATACATGTGTTTATGTGTATTTATTTGCAAGTTATATATGTTTGTAAATGTGTTTGCATATATGTAAATGCATAAACTCTCACACCGACACAAAAGGTGAAATAGAAACCATAGAACCAACACTTCGTAAAACTTTATTCTCACTGTTTATTCTCCTCCATCCAGGAGACATAACTCATCTTAATCATGAAATTTCTGCCTAGCATTTTTCCCCCTATACTGTAAAACTTTAGATTACACTTTGTTGTGTTCCTTAATGATGACTTCAGCACTTCAAAAGATCCCTGATTGCCACAGTCAGGATAGTCTTCCTAACATTAATATAGATTGCAGTTCCAGGTTTTTGCATTATTGTGACCAAAAGATCAATGTCATTAGATGGTGACCAATCTTTAAGTGATTTGCCACTCTGAATTTAGCTAAGCTGATGGTGCTAGACATGACTGACATGCAGGTTGCTGCTATAGTTAGCACTCAACTGGCACACTTTTAGAAGCTCAGCATGCCCACAATGCCATGAAAAAGTGTCACATTCATTGTTTGACCCAAAGTGAATATAAAATTTCAGTTAGAACTGTGTGACTGTCATTCAACAATATTAAGGCATATTTACTCATATTCTTTGATGTCACACACACACATATATTATATATATATATATATAACAGATATGTATATAATATACACACATATATGTGTGTGTGTGTGTGTGTGTGTGTGTGTGTGTGTGTGTGTGTGTGAAGATAATGAGATAATGACCTATAAGTCTATAGTTTAAGTCAGATTGCAGAAGAGAAGAAACCAAGATGGCAGAGCAAAGGAAGGACTCAAATGAACTCTTCCAACATCGTCATCCAAACAACTTTGAAATAATGTCTCAGATTGAATTCTGGATTGGAATAACTATAAAAAAGGAAAAAAAGATCATTCTTTAAAATCTGTCATTTTAGGAAATAGGAAAGAGAAATTTGTGGCATGAGGAGAGGTGGATACCAGCGCAGAGCCAACATGGGTGCAACTCCAGTGGTGGAACTAGGTGGTAGCAATAGAAACAGGAGTCATTTTGGAAGCACTCAAGTCAGAGATGGTAAGGACCAAGCAAATGGTCAACAAATGACTATAATCAAGTCCTGTGCTAGCACTTGCCACCAAGTTACAAATCATATGGCAACTTCATCACCTATACCCACTTTTTAGTCACAGTTCAAGGACAGAGATGAGTATTTACATTTAAAAGAGGGCAGGGGTCCAAGGAATGTTATTGCATCTAGTCACATGGAAGTAAGGCCTTTCTTATTAAAGAATATGGCTCAGACCAGGAGAGCAGTGAATACATCACCTAGAAAACAATGAAAATTTCCAAACTCAAGAATTAAGTCTGAAAAAAAGCTGTGTGAAAAATTCTGACGGGACACTCCTTGTTTACACCTATACCCCAACAGTAATAGAACCCAACTTGTGCTCTCTCTCTCTCTCTCTCTCTCTCTCTCTCTCTCTCTCTCTCTCCCTCTCTCTCTCTCCCTCTCTCTCTCTCTCTCTCTTTTAATTTTTGTGAGGCAATGGAGTTAAGGTCATATAGGGTATCAAGATTTTTCTACAATGGCATACATGATCTTATTACAAAGTCAGAAAAATGCTGGGGAAAGAGTTCTTGAGTTGAAATCAGTAGACGTCTGTTCAAATCTGATTTGGTACATTCCTTATATACACCTACCCCCCAACAGCATGAAGTGTCTGAGGCCAAATTTGAACTCAGGTCCTCACTCCAGGCCTCTGCTCAAGCCATTGTGCCATCAAATTGCCCCAAAAGAGCCCAACTTGAACAGAAATTAAAAGTAATGAAATTGACAGGAAAAATAAGCAAAATCTAAAAAGAACCTGTTCGTAAAATTTTAACAGAGAACATAAAGACAAAAAGTCAGAAGATAATGAAGTAACCTAGGAACAAGTCCAACAAGAATCCTAGAAAAGCTAAAAATATTATTTACTAAATAAAAGAGGAACAGTAGAAAAAAATTAAGCAAAGAAATGGCAGCAAAGGAAGAATATTATGAAAGACAATAAACAGCTTGGTATAAGTAATGCAAAATATTGAAGAAAATAAAACCTTAAAAATCAGAACTGACCAAATTAAAAAATATATATAAAACACCACTGATCAAATTAACTTCTTAAAAAAGAAGAGGTGACCAAATTGGGGGGGGGAGTTCATTTTGAGCAACAAAAGCTCCATTAGACATTAAGAAACAGTAAAAGCAATTACAAGAAAATATGAACTCTCTCATTTGAAAAATATATTTTAAATATATAATTTAAGAAGTACTGAACTGGGGTGGCTAGGTGGCACAGTGTATAGAGCACTGGCCCTGGAGTCAGGAATACCTGAGTACAAATCCAGCCTTTGATACTTAATAATTACCTAGCTGTGTGGCCTTGGGCAAGTCACTTAACCTCATTTGCCTTGCAAAACCTAAAAAATCAAAAAAAAGTACTGAACTATCCAAAACCCGTGATCAATGAAAGAGGCTATCAGTTGGTAAAACAGAAAATGAAAGAATTCAACTATCACCACTTGAAAGAGATTTTAAAATGAAACTCTCAGGAATATTATAGCCCAAATCCAGAGATCTGATACAAAAAGAAAAATGCCAAAACAACCATAAATGAAACATTCAAATATCATGAAGCCACAGTTAGAATCACACAAGATTTAGCAGCTACCACCTTAGAAGTGTGGGGACTTGAATATGATGTCCCTAAAGACCAAAAAAAGGTACTATATTAAGAATTTCCTACTTAGCAAACCTAAATATAATTCTTAAAGGGAAAAATGGATTTTTAATGAAAAGAGGATTTTCAAACATTCCTAATGAAACAATTGCTGAATAAAAAAAAAATTTTTGCTCCTTTGGAATCATGGAGTAGACTACTTTGGAAGAGTCATGAAAATATTTTTAGTTTTAATTTCTCCATGGATAAAATAAAATGATTTGGTTGAACTCCAACAGTTAAATTTATACACATACCTACATGCATATATATATATATATATATATATATATATATATATATATATATATAAAATTATAATATAAACACACACGCACACACACACATATATATATATATGTATATATATATATATATATATATATATATATATATATATATATATACATATATATGAAATGCAAGGGAAGGGATGTGTTTTAGAAGAAATTTTAGATGAATTTTTCCTAAGTCATTTACTTGTTTTATAACTGTAATTACATTTCATTTCTAAAATGAAAACATATTGCAAATTTAAACATTGTTTGCCTTGACAGTTGTTATAGTGAGGTAGTGCCTCATCAACATCATCTATTCTCTGACTTTGAAGTTAAAAGTATATTAGGGTAAAAGGAAACATATCCCTAATTTGTCTTGATTTGGATGATGTACTGTAATTTTTTTTTACATGTTATCAATTTCACACTATTAAATGAAAATAAAATGTAAGTCAAATCAGACCAAGGAGACACCAAAACACAGGCCAGGTGCAGTGTTTCCTATCAACTCTTTAGATTCTTGCATTCCATTTCTCTTCAGTAATTCCAATTAAAAAAGCTAATATGAAACTATTCAGGAAATGAATTCTTCTCAAAAACTTTAAGATGAATGTGATGAGGTTACTAGAAAAACTCTGACAGGAATTCTATTAATAATGCTTGGGGGAGGATCATTTTTTTAAAATGTATTTATTTTCATACATATGTACATATATTAAGTTACAAAAGTTCCTTTCCTCATCCTTTCCCACCCCCTTCCCCTTAGTGACAGTCAGGTTAGCATTGTATATACATATTTTATGAGGAATTAGGATGAAGGGAAAGAAATACATGAGATACTGTTTATAAAGTGTTCATCAGATTCTGAAGGGTTGGTTTTATGTTTTATGTGTGTGTGTGTGTGTGTGTGTGTGTGTGTGTGTGTGTGTGTGTGTGTGTTTTATTTTTCTTCCTGTGGATGAGGATAACATAGTCCATAGCCAGTCTAATACAGTTGTCCTAGCTCTCTGAACTTCTGAGAAGAGCTGCTTCTATCAAGGTTTTTGTCTCAAATGTTGTGATTGATGTGTACATAGTTCTCTTTTTTTTTCTAATTTTTTCCACTCAGCATCAGATCCCATATATCATTCCATCTTTCTCTAGAGTCTGAAAATTTATGTTTTTTTTATAGAACAATAGTATACCATAGTATTCATGTACCATAACTTGTTTAGCTATTCCCCAATTGATGAGGCATCCCATTAATTTCCAATTCTTTGCCACTACAAAAAGAGACACTATGAATATTTTGGAACATGTTAGACTTTTTCCTTTTTTTTTATAATTCCTTCTGGATATAGACCTAGAATTTGAATTGCTGGGTCAAAGCATATGAACAGTTTTATTGCTCTTTGGGTTAGTTCCATATTGCTCTCCATAAAGGTAGGATCTGTTCACAACTCCACCAGCAATGCATCAATGTCCCAATCTTCCCACAGCTTCTCCAACATTGATCATATTCCAAGTCTGATAGGTGTGAGATAATACCTCATAGTTGTTTTGATGTTCATTTCTCTAATCAGTGATGATTTGTAGCATTTTTTCATATGATTACATATAGCTTTAATTTCTTCATTTGAAAAACTGTCTGTTCATATTCTTTGACCATTTATCAATTAGGGAATGACTTGTATCCTTATAAATTTGATGTAATTCTCTCTATATTTTAGAAATGAGACTTTTATCAGAGAGAAGATTGTTTCACTGCTTTCTGCTTTCCTGGCAATGTTGATTATTAGTGCAAAACTTTTTTTTAATTTAGTAAAATAAAAATCATTCATTTTGCAGTTTATAATGTGCTCTAATTCTTCTTTGATAATAAATTTATTCTCTTTCTATAGATCTTATGGAGCATTTCTTGGTTTATTAATTTATATATGGTGTCACTCTGTGTTTAAAACCTGTACCCATTTTGACCTTATTTTGGTAAAGGATGTGAGATGTGGATCTATGTCTAGTTTTTGCCATACTATTTTCCAATTTTCCCAACAAGTATGTATATATTAATTACTAGTGATCTTTACTTCACTCTACTAGGTATCTAATGAATAGGAAAGAAGAGAAAAAAGTCATCTTTGATATTGATAATTTTAGATTTTAGATGAGAAAATAAGACAAATATGTAAAGAACAATTAGCATATGTAAAAATGTAATATGAACCTATAAAATAAAGTAGTCCTGAGAAATTCAAAGCAAGAGGAGGGAATGTTGAAACTATGTTGGAGAAGGGAATGATAGATCAAGAGCTGATTTTTTGCTTTATAAATTTGTATCAAATGTGCAAAAATAAAGCAGAAGAAATTAAATTAATTCAAAAGTTAAAAATGGTATCTAGAAAACTTTATTATTTCACAAAAATGGAGATTTCATCATTGTAGCTTAATCTCCATTAATGCAGAGAGTAATTCCTCTACAACTTAGGAGACAGACTTGATGAGTTGTTGTGGCTAGGAACAATAAAACAAAAAGCATTTATTAAATGCCTATTCTGTGCTGGGTACTTTGCTAAATACTAAGGATACAAACACAGTAGATGAAATAACCAATATTTTCAAGAAACTTACACTCTATAACCCTGAAGATGATCTGACCATGTACCTCTCCTAAAGCAGCTAGTCTGAATCCTAAGTAGTAAATTAGGCACATACCTATAGGTTTTCAAGTTTGAAATGCCTATCAGAGCTTGGGCTAGGAGGCATAGCCTTTCGAAAACCCAAGGTTTCGTTCATGCCATTATATCATAATAGAGGAGAATTTTGATGGAGGTATTAGCTTCCTTTAAGTATCAAATAAAATCTCCTATTTTACTGGAAATTTTCCCCAACACATCTTAAACTAATATTGCCTTTGTTTTGTTTGGTTTTTGTTCAGTAGTTTTTTAGTCCTGTCCGACTCTTTGTGACCACATTTGAAGTTTTTTTGGCAAGGACACTGGAGTGGCTTGCCATTTCATTCTCTGGTTCATTTTATAGATGAAGAACTGAGGCAGACAGTATCTGAGAACAGATTTCAACTTAGGAGGATGAGTCTTCCTCTGCACTCCACCATCTAGTTGACCTACCACCTAGGTTAATTACTTCTTATTTATTCTTTCTCTAGCTTACTCTATAAATTTATGTTTCCTAAATTTTCTCCCACATTATACTGTCAGCACCTTGAAAGCAAGGACTGTCTATTGCTTCCTTAGTGCTTACCACAGTGCCTGGTATTTTTTATGTATTAATAGATCCTTATTGATTATTATTATTATGGTAGTTAATATTTTTATCATTTTCTATTGTCTTATTTTCAGGCTTGTTGATTTAGTATCTTTTCAGTATATTTGTTTATCTTTATTAACTTTCAGAGGATAAGAGAAGCAAAAATTTAATATGTGAGGTCAGAAATAGGAAAGTCCATTGAAAAATCATGTTTAACACAAAACTACAGACTATATCTTGGGGGAAAAAATCACAGACCTTCAGATATCAGTAATAGCATAGTAGGTTGCCACTTCTATATACCACTTTGTACTCTGAGGACCAGAAAATTGTCCTCTAGTTTCAAATATGACTCACAGGAGGATATTTTTAATTGCCCAGGAAAAATAAGGCTTAACAAAAATACAAGACACAAATTTACATAAAAAGAAAATAAAAATGAAATCTCTATGATGATGATTAAACAAGTAGGTCAAAACATCAAAAATAGTTCTACAATGAAAATTTTCTTCCTTCAATTGTTACAACTATATATATATATATATATATATATATATATATATATGTAGATATAGAGACATACATGTAAATATGATGTACCATATACCAAAGATAACAGAAATAATTTATGAATTTTCTTTCAGAAGACATGTATTATTTTCACTGTTTTCCCCATGTTTTTAGGTACATCATAAAGAAATTTTATTTTAGATATATGTATGTGTACTTGGTTGTATGTGTATGTGCTTATATCTTATGTAAATATTACATATGACAGGCTGAAAATTGAGAATACTCTGAAATGTCAAATATGAGAAACAAGTTCAAAGTCATATTCTGACTCCAATATAGCATTCATTGTTAAGATCACTTGTGAATCCACCCAAGCAAAACATTAGTCTCTAATTCAGTAATTTTCCAAAGAGATGAAAAATTTTCATTAAGGAGATTGAAAGTTAATTAAAATCACAAGCAACCAATATTCAATATATTCTTTAAAACATTCACTATTTTGCATAACAAGCCCAATGTGATTTGCCAGGCAATCAGTAATAATTGGTTCATTATGATTTTTAGGCCTAGTCATTTTTATCCTTTAGTGTCATCATAATTTTCAACTATAAAGAAGAAAAATATATTTCTAAGTATATTAAGAAAATATTATTTTCTGTGACAATTATAATAGATATAGGAACTTATTTTTAAAGATCATATTAAGAATATTTAATTGGGAAATGATGACTTGTTATATGAACTTTCAATACCTTCTTTTTTTTTTCTTCTACCCAAGCACCAGAATTCAAACAGTTACTATTCAGTGATGAACAAAAGTGGGGTCTATTAAAAAGACATCAAATGATTATTCATTTTGGATTACTAGTATATAAAAACCACTGGAAAAATTCCAAAGGGAGCTTCACTACAGGCAATTATTGGTAACTAATAGTTTATCAGGAGAAGAAATAATGGATCTATTTTCAGAAAATAATGCAATTTTTCATCCATGACAACTATTTGGTTAACATGCTTAGTAAAGTATTTTCTGTTTAAATTTTCCCTAAATTCATTTATCTTGAATAATGATATTTCTTGGTTTTGTCATTTCATCTCTGTTTCCTTCACCAATACAGACTACATTGTTCTTATAATTTACAGTCTTAGACAATTGAGAGATAGTTATTTTTATAACCAGAGATAGTCATTTTTATAACCAGGCAATAAATAAGAATTTACTGAGCACCTACTACATTCCAGGAACTGTACTAAACATTGGAGAAAGACAAAGAAAGTTAAAAAATAGTCCCTCCTGAAGAAGTTCACAATTTCTTGTAAAGAAAAAGTCATCCTATAATATGGGAAGACTAGAATATAGAAAGAAGGCTAGAAAGGTTAAAGGTAAAGGTTAAAAAATGACTTTTAAGGTCATAGAATTTTATATTTAATTCTAGAAGGACAAACATGACTGAACAAAAACAAAATTTAGGCAGCTAGATGATACAATGAACATAATATCCTGCCTGAGGTCAGTCAAATATCTTCATAAGTTCAAATCTGGTCTCAGTTCTTTACTAGTTCTGTGACTTTACGTTAGTAACAACTCCTTTTTCCTCTGTTTTCTCATTTATCAAATGAGATGGAGAAGAAAATGATACATTATGCTAATATCTTTACCAAGAAAACTCCAAAGGGGTCACAATTGAAATGACCAAAGAACAAATAGCACCTACACTACATGGTTGTTGTGAGAGCTGAATGAAATAACAATTACAAAGAATTTACTACATGTAGTAGGTTTATTATAAATGTTAATTATTTTTATTTCAATATTTCAGCTAGAAGGAGATGAGGGACTGCAAAAGAGCAATGGCAGTATCAGAAGAAAACAGAAATCAGATTATACAGATTCTTGAGACAGACTTCTGGAGTAGAGCAAGATGGCAGTGTGAAGCTAACAGGCTCCTGGAACTTTTCCTTACTGAAGATAAATGAACCTGCTACATGGACATTAAAGCTACAGATCCCTCCAAGAAAAAGAGATGATGCAAAGAAGTTTCCTATGTTAGACATCATGGAAGATCTTCATTGAATATCTGTCTCTTTTGGGGAAATGGGGAAGAAAAGCCAAGGGAGGTGAGAGAGAGGGAAAGGGTCCCAACCCCAAACAAAATCTGAACCCTAGGAATACTGGGGCAAAAGACAGGACTAGGTTGGGAACAAACCATTGCATAAGCAGAACCTGGACACACAGGAGGAAGTAAACCTCTTCAAAGGCAAGGCCTAGATTCATAGGCAACATCTTGGCCAATGACAAACCAGGTATCAGACTCCTGTCCCAGAATAAAAAAATAACATTTGGATCCATACACCCCATACCCCATGTGCAGAACTAAAACAACAAAGATGAGCAAAAATGTAAAAAAAAATGTGGTGGAGCCAAGATGGCAGCAGGAGAACACCCTTTCTTAGGAGTTCTCTCCAAAATATTTCAAAAACCTTAAAATTATGACTCTAACTAAATTTTTGAGAGAGAGAACCTACAGAAAAGTCCATGAGGAAATTCTCCAGCCCAAGGTAACCTGAAAATAGTGGGAAGGCTCTGTTCCATGGGGCTGGAGGGGGCAGCAGTGCCTGAGCAAGGAGCTTCAGCTTCTGGGAACAGCCCCAGGGCACCGGCAGCAGAAGCAGTGTCCTTATCTGACACCCCAGGGAGCACCAAGCACAACTTGAAAGATCAGCAGGGAGACCTGTGCCAGAGTGAGCATGAAGCCCAGGCAAATAAGGCGCCCCCTTAGTATGGTCACAGCCCTCAGTGCAGCCCAGAACCAAGGAAACAGAAACAGGCCTGTGGAACCTCCCATCTGGGAAACACCCAGTAAGTGCTCACTGAGTTCTCAGCCCACAGAAGGTAGGGGAGTGTTCTCTGCCCCAGGACAGGACTCTGGGGCTATGACCATATTCAGACCCTGATTGCAGTCTGGACTTCCATACTGTCACAGAGCAAGGAGCTTCCTCACAGCCCTGAGACAGACAGGGGTACTTATGGTCATTCAAAAGACGAGGAGAACAGTCAGAGCCTCCCATAAAACCTTGAAGGAACTGAGGTCCTTGCTGAGGTGTCCCAATAATAGTCAAAAGCTCAGGAAGCGCCCCATAACCAGACACAGGTTGGGGAAATGAGTAAACAGAGAAAAAAAGGAACCTGACATAGGCAATTACTTTGGTTCCATGGAGGACCAATACACACACTCTGAAGGGAGATTGAAGAAGAATTGAGAAGAGAAATTAGAGAGATGCAGGAAAAACATGAAACCAAAATCAACAGCTTAATCAAGGAGATACAAAAAATGCTGTAGAAAATAACATATTAAAAATCCAGTTTAGGTTACATGGATAAAACATTTCAAAACGTTATTGAGAAGAATGCTTTAAAAAAACAGAATTGGCCAGATGGAAAAGGGATAAGAAAACTCTCTGAGGAAAACAAATCCTAAAAGGGAAGACATAACACTTAAACCTTTTGAGAATTGTGCTTCTCTTAGGATAACTAAAGGGTGGAATATAATTGAAGAGATTGGATTTAGAGGATAAGAGTATGGTTGTATCTTGTCTCTCCATTGAAGAAGTCTAAGATGGCATCACTATGTTTGAGACAAAAACTCTGATGAAAAGCCAGGAGTGTTTACTCTAAACTTAAGTGCCTCAGCTTCCTTTGACCTACTTTAATTCTGCTGTGCTCACAAAGATCGCCACTTTCTCTGATGAGGGCATCATAAGCTGGACAGTCCTTAATCAGTGCCTCTCATAACTTAGAATCAATTGTAAAGTTCTTAAGGGAGACCTTAAGAGCTCCCCAGTACTTATAGTTCTTTCAAATAATTATGGTGAATTAAATAAGGTTTGGATTTAATTCATACTTTACTTAACAAAGGGATAAGTACCCTGGGAGAGAAGCGGGGGGAAGTGTGGGAGAAAATATTCTTGGGAGAAAGGTTACAAAAAGTTCATGAAATAATTTTACTTTGGGTGATATTTTGGCTTATGAGGATTGTGTATCCTTGGGTACTTGAAAAAGGGAAAAGGAAAAAAGTGATCATATTTTGATGTAATTCAAGACTGTTTAACTGTGTACTTCTAATGAGACAGAAGAGGGAAGGGTACTTAGTTATTTTGAGGCAATGCCATTTATCAAACATTGAAGTAATCAGTCAATCAATCTGTGATGGTACTTTGAGCTTATCAAGTAATCAATTTATCAAGCTGAAATTAATGATACTAGAGGACAGGGGAAGGGAAAGATAAGGGAAAATAAACTGAAAGATAAATTTTCAAAGAAAAAATGAATAGGAAAGGGAGTAAAATTTTGGTGAGGGGGAATAAGTGGAAAGGAAAAAGAGAAATATAAATGGGGAAAGATAACATGGAGGGAAATACAGAATAATCAAACAACTGTAAATGTGAATGGGATGAACTGACCTATAAAATGGAAGTGGATAACAGAATGGATTAAAAACCAGAATCTTATAATATGTTGTTTATAAGAAACCCATTTGAAGCATTGAGATAAATAAAGGATAAAGGTAAAAGGATAGAGTAAAATATGCTATGCATCAGCTAAAACAAAAAAAAATCATGGGTAGCAATTCTGATCTCAGATGAAGCAAACGCAAAAACAAATCTCATTAAAAGGGATAAGGAAGGAAATTACATCTTCTTAAAAGGCACAACAGGTAATGAAGCTATATCATTATTAAACATGTGTGCATCTAGTGGTATAGCATCCAAATTCCTAGAGAAAAAGTTGAGTGAATTCTAAGGAGAAATGGACAGCAAAACTCTAATAATGGGGACTTCAAACTCCCTCTCTCAGAACTAGATAAATCTAACCACACAAAAATACAAAGCAAGAAAGTTAACAAGAGAATGAAATCTTAGAAAACTTAGATGTGGACTTCTGGCCAAGATGGCAGACAGAAGACAGGAACAGTTCTAAAATCTCCTGATCTTTCCTCATACATGATATGAAACAAACCTCTTAACAGATACTCAATTAACAAAACACAGAAAGAAAAGCCAGGAGAAAGAACATTTACCTCAGGATTTGTCTTCTGCAATCATGGGTGATTGTGAGCATAGAAGGTGGATCAGCCATGGATCAGACCTGTTTGATCAACAGTGGGGCTAGAGCTTTGTCCACTGTGGGACTTGGCACAACTAAGGAGCAGAGGCATCAGGAGCTTCCCAGCAGGACTAGGGGGGAGAGTTCTAGTGCAGGAGAGCTGTGGACACCATCCCTAGCCTCCTCTGGTCCAGAGGAACTCTGAGTCCACACCTCTATTTCTTCAGAAGACTCTTCCAAGAACAAGCACAATTACAGACCTTCTGCCTCAGATACAGGTGTGTGAGCAGCTGATTACCACCTCAGCTGATGATAGGGAGAGTGATGAGCTCACCCCAGGCTACAGCCCACCATTGATTGAAGACAAAAGCATTTAACAGCTTCTATCACTCCCTCCAGGCCAAGGGAGAAGGCCTCAATCAAGGTCACAGACAATCCAGAGAAAGCACCCCTACTGGTCAGCTGGAGAAATTACACTCAGTAACCAAAAAGTCTCTAGCACCACCTGCTGGCCAGCTGTAATATTACACTCAGTGAGTAAAGCCTCTAGGGATCCCAACACCAAACCTCTGTGAACAAGCCCCTCCCCAATTCAAGGTCTTAGCAAAATGAAGAAAGGTAAGCGGAAAGGTGAATCCATAGAAAAATTCTTGGAAGGAAAAGACGCTAACTCAGAGTGACCTAGAACATCTAAGGAGACTATGATCTGGTCTCCAGCACAGAAAGACTTTCTTGAAGAAATAAAGGAGTTTAAAAACCAATTGGAAAATTTGGAAACAAAAACCCAAGAGAAGATTAGCACCTTACAACAAGAAAAAACACCATTGGAAAATACAATTGGACAAATACAAAATGAGAATAATTCTCTTAGATCCTCAACTGGAAAAAAAAGAAAATAATTCTCTCAAAGCCTCAATTGGTCTGGGGCGGCTAGGTGGCTCAGTGGATAAAGCACTGGTCCTGGAGTCAGGAGTACCTGAGTTCAAATCCAGTCTCAGATACTTAATAATTACCTAGCTGTGTGGCCTTGGGCAAGCCACTTAACCCCATTTGCCTTGGAAAAACCTAAAAAAAAACCTCAATTGGTGAAATGGAAAGCTCTTTCAAAAATAGAATTGACCGATTGGAAAAAAGTGTTGCAAAAAGCAAATGAAGAAAACTCCTTTCTAAAAAAAAATAGCATCTGAAGAATCTAATGACTTCATGAGATAGCAAGAGCCTGTTAAACAAAACCAAAAAAAATGGAAAAAATAGAAAAAAATGTAAAATACCTCATCAGCAAAACCACTGACCTTAAGAATAGATCAAGAAGGGACAACCTGAGAATTATTGGTCTTCCTGAAAACATTGAAGAGAAAAAAAAAAAGACTGGACCTCGTATTTCAGGATCTAGTGAAGGAAAATTGCCCTGATATCATGGAATCAGAGAGCAAAATAGTTATTGAAAGAATACATCGGTCCCCTCTGGAAAGAGATCCTGAAATGAAAACGCCAAGGAATGTTGTGTTCAAATTCCAGAACTATCAGATAAAAGAGAAAATCCTGCAAGCAGCCAGTAAGAAATAATTTAAATACCAAGGAGTCACAGTAAGGATTACGCAAGACCTGGTTGCATAAACCTTAAGGGATGGAAGGATCTGGAACAAGATATTCAGAACAGCAAGGAAGCTTGGAATGCAGCCAAGAATCCATTACCCTGCAAAAGCTGAACCTTCTTTTTCAGGGGGAAAAGATGGACATTTAGCAAAATGGAAGAATTCCAAAACTTCCTGATGAAAAGATCAGAGCTAAATAAAAAATTTGGACATCAAACAGGAGATTCAAGAGAATGATGAAAAGGTTAAAAAGGGGGGGGGGTAAAGGGAAAAAAAAAACTGCTATCCAATAAGATGAAACTGGCTATGTCCCAGCATGCGAAAAAGATTCTCATAACTCTTGAGAATTGTCTAACAGAGAGAATATACCTAGCCAGAAGAGATGGGCACTCATAACTTATCAATGAGACTGCTATCCAATGAGATGAAACTATGTCCTCCTAAAAGGTACCATAAACAATAAAGTTATTTCAATACTGAATATATATGCACTCATTGGCACAGCATCCAAATTCTTATAGGAGAAGCTGAAAGAATTACAGGAAGACAAAGATGGCAAACTCTACTAATGGGAGAACTCAACCTCCTGTTATCAGCTTTAGATAAATTGAATCATAAAGTAAGCAAGAAAGAAGTTAAGGAGGTAAATAGATTGTTAGAAAAACTAGATATGATAGATATATGGAGGAATTTGAATGGGGATAGAAAGGAATATACCTTTTTCTCTGCAGTACATGGCACTTATACAAATATTGACCATGTACTAGGGCATAAAAACCTAATGATCAACTGCAGGAAGGCAGAAATAGTAAACACATCTTTCTCAGATCACAAATCAATAAAAATAATATGCAGGGAGATATAGACCCAGAACTAATCAGAAATTGAATAACCTCATTTTAAAGAATGAGTAGATCAAACAAAAAATTATAGAAATTGTTGTTTTATCCTAGATAATGACAACAATGAAAGAACACACCAAAACCTATGGGATTCACTCAAAGAGGCTGTCAGGGAATATATTATATCATTAAATGCTTACATAAATAAATTAGAGAAAGAGGAAGTCAATGAACTAAATATTCAACTTAAAAAATCAGAGAAAGAACAAATTAAAAACTCCTAATTAAATACCAAATTAGAAATTCTAAAAATTAAAGGAGAAATTAATAAAAGCAAAAGCAAAAAATACTATTGAATTAATAAAGAAAACCAAGAGTTGCTTTTATGAAAAAAAAACCAATAAAATTCATAAAAATCTGGTCAATTTGATTTAAAAAAAAGAAAGAAGAAAACCAAGTTGCTAGTATCATAAATGAAAAAGATGAACTGACTACCAATGAGGAGGTAATTAAAGTAATAATTAGGAATTATTTGGCACAACTCTATGCAAGTAAATTTGAAAATCTAAGTGAAATGGACAAATGTTTATAAAAATATAAATTGTCCAGATTAAATGAAGAGGAGATTAAATACCTAAACAACCCTGTCTCAGAAAAAGAAATTCAACAAGCCATTATTGAACTACTTAAGAAAAAATCTCCAGGACCAGATGGATTCAAAAATGAATTCTCTCAAGCATTTAAGGAACAGTTGGTTCTAATTCTATACAAACTCTTTGGAAAAATAAATTAAGACAGAACTCTGCCTAACTCTCTATGACACCAATATGGTGCTGATACCTAAACCAGCAAGAGTCAAAACAGAGAAAGAAAATTATATACCTATCTCCCCAATGATGCAAAAATCTAAAATAAAATCTTATCAAAATGATTACAGCAAGTTATCAGTAGGATAATACACTATGACCAAGCATAATTTATCTTAGGAAGGCAAGGTTGCTTCAATATTGGGAAAATTATGAGTATAATTAACTCTATCAATAACAAACCTATGAGAAATCATATGATTATATCAATAGATGCTGAAAAAAGCCTTTGTCAAAATATAGCACCTATTCCTACTAAAAACACTAGAGACTAAATGGATTGTTCCTTAGAATATTAAGCAGTATCTATCTGAAATCATCAACAAGCATTACATGCAATGGGGTTATGTTAGAAGCATTCCCAATAAGAACAGGGGTGAAACAAGGATGCCTGTTTTCACTACTACTATTCAATATTGTGTTACAAATGTTAACTTCATCAATAAGAGAAGAAAAAGAAATTGAAGGAATTAGAATTGTGAAGGAAAAAAAGCAAAATTCTCACTCTTTGCAGATGACATGATGGTATACCTAGAGAATCCCAAAAAATCATCTACAAACAATTAGAAACTTTAACAAAGTCACAGGATATAAAATAAACCCTCATAAATCCTCTCTGAAAACAACTATAAAACACAAATGAAATCAGGATTAAATAACTGGGAAAATATCAATTGCTCATGGATAGGCCAAGCTAATAAATTCTACCCAAATTAAACTAATTATTTAGTGCCCTACCAAACAAAAATTACAAAAAATTACTTTAATGAGCTAGAAAAAATTGTAAGTAAATTCATATGGAGAGTTAAAAAGTCAAGAATATCTAGGGATTTAATGAAAAACAGTGCAAAACATGGTGGCTTAGTCATATGTAATCTAAAATTATATTATAAAGGATCAATTATCAAAACTTCCTGATTTTGGTTAAGAAGTAGATTGGTGGATCAGTGGAATAAACTAGTTGCAAAAGAGAGAGCAGGAAATTATCATGGAAATTTGTTGTCTGATAAACCCAAAGAGCCCAGACTCTGGAATAAGAACCATCTCTTCAATAAAAACTAGTGGGCATATTGGAAGTAAGCATGACAGAAACTTGGATTAGACCAACATCTCACACCTTATACCAAGATAAGGTCAAAATGGGTACAGGATTTAGAAATTAAAGACAATATTATAGCAAACTAGGAGATCAAGTAATAGTTTACCTGTCATAATTACAGAAAGGGAAGCAGTTTATGACAAAGGAAGAGATGGATAATATCATTGAAAACAAACTAGATAATTTTAATTATATTAAATTAAAAAACTTTTGCACAAACAAAACCACTGTAACCAAGGTCAAAAGAAATGATGTAAACATGCCATTCCCCTATTGACAAATGATCAAAGTATATACACAGGCACTTTACAGATAAGGAAATCAAAGCGATCCATAGTCATATGAAAAATTACTCTAAATCATTACTTATTAGAGAAATACAAATTAAAGGATTTCTGGGGTACCACCTCATACCTCTCAGACTGGTCCAAGGTGGAAAGGATGTGGGAAATATGAGAAAATAATACCTTGTTGGTGGACCTGTGAACTCATCCAACCTTTCTGGAGAGCAATTTGGAATTATGCCAAAGGGCAATAAGAATGTGCATACCCTTTGATCCAGCAATATGACTATACTATATTATACTATACTACACTATACTGTACAATACTATACTATACTATACTATACTATACTATACTATACTATACTATACTATACTATACTATATGGTCTATACCCTTAAGAGATTATGAAAAAGGCATAAAACTATCACTTGTACAAAAATGTTCAAAGCAGCTCTGTTTGTGTTGAAAAAGAACTGAAAAGTGAGTGAATGTCCATCAATTGGGAAATGGCTAAAGGAATTGTGGTATATGTCTGTTATGTGACACTATGGTTCTATTAGAAACCAGAAGGGATGGGAATTCAGAGAAGCCTGGAAGGATTTGCATGAACTGATGCTGAGTATGATGAGCAGAACCAAAAAACATTGTATACCATAATAGCAACATGGGGTGGATGATCATTCTTAATGGACTTGCTCATTCCATCATTCCATTCCCCAACTGACAAAGATCAAAAGACATGGAGGGACAATTTACAGATAAGGAAATCAAAGCCATCTATAGTCATATGAAAAATTGCTCTAAATCATTACTGATTAGAAAAATTCAAATTAAAGCATCTCAGAGGTACCACCTCACATCTCTCAGACTGGCTAAAATGACCAGAAAAGACAATGATCAATGTTTGAAGGGATGTGTGAAATCTGGGACACTAATACATTATTGGTGGAGCTGTGAACTCATCCAACTTTTCTGGAGAGCAATTTAGAATTACATCCTAAGGGCTATTAAAATATGCATACTCTTTGATCCAGTAGTACCACTTCTGGGTCAATACCCTGAAGAAATCACGAAAAAGAGTAAAAACATCATTTGTGCAAAAATATTCCTAGGTGTCCTGTTTGTAGTGGCAAAGAATTGGAAATTGAGTAAATGTCTGTCATTTGGAGAATGGTTGAGCAAATTGTGGCATATGTATGTTATGGAAAATTATTGTTTTATTAGAAACCAGGAGGGATAAGAATTCAGAAAAGGCTGATAGGATAGGATGAACTGATGCTGAGCCAGATGAGCAAAACTAGAAGAATATGATATACTCTAACAACAACATGATGTTCATTATCTTGATCACAGATACCCTAAAATTGTCCCTGATTATTGCACTGATGAAAGTTGCACTCATGAAGTCATGTACTTGCTTATTTCATCAGTGCAACAATCAGGGACAATTTTAGGATATCTGCAATGGAGAATGCCATCTATATCCAAAGAAAGAATTGTGGAGTTTAAAAAAAGACCAAGGACTAATACCTTTAATTTTAAAAAAAGTTATCTTATTATGTAATTTTGCTGTCTCTTATTTTTTTTTTCCTCAAGGATATGATTCCTCTCTCAACACATTGAATTTTGATCAATGTATAACATGGAAACAATGTAAAGACTATCAGACTGCCTTCTGTGGGGGCTTCTGGGATGGAAGCGAGATTGCGGGAAAATTGTAAAATTCAAAAAAACAATAAAAAATTAAAAACCCAAATGAATATGATTAATTCAAATCATAATATATTTCTCATAAAATATCTTAAAAATTAAGCAAATATTTATTCACATAAAGAATGCTTCTTTTTTAAACAAAAATATAATTTCCTACAAAATGACTGCAGGAAGATCTTTGCTTTTGAATGATTTAAAGGATAATTTTATCAAATATTTAAAGAACAATTAGTACCAATATTACAGAAATTATTCTCAAAATTGAGAAATAATGAACCCTATCAGATGAATTTTTATAACATAAATATAATCTTAATATCTAAAATAGGAAAAGATCAAGCACAAGAAAACTATAGAGCAATACACCAATAAATGTTGACTTATTTTTTTTCAGTTTTTGCTAGGCAATGGGGTTAAATGGCTTGCTCAAGGCCATACAGCTAGGTAATTATTAAGTTTCTGAGGCCAGATTTGAAACTTAGGTACTCCTGACTCCAGGGCCAATGCTCTATCCACTGCAGCACCTAGCCACTTCTGACTTTATTTTTAAAAATAAATATTTTTTTTTATTTTTTCAACTACATGCAAAGAGTTTTCAGAATTCATTTTTAAGATTTTTAAGTTCCATATTTATTTCCCTCCATCACTTCCCTGTCCTACATTTGATAGTGAATATTATAGATTATACATGTGTAACTATTTAAAACATATTTCCACATTCCCTATTTGATAAATGGTGAAAAGATATGAATAGACAATTTTTAAATCAAGAAATTCAAGCCATATTCAATGATATGAAAAAAATGCTCCAAATCATTATTGATTAAAGAAATGTTAATTAAAACAACAATGAAGTATCACTTTCCCCCTATCACATTGGTCAAGATGAGAAAAAGGGAAAATGTTCTGTGTTGGAGAGGTTGAGGGTGGATTGGGACATTGATACATTGCTGATGTAGATGTGAACAGATCCAAACATTCTGGAGAACAATATGGAATATGCACAAAAAGAAATAAAACTGTTCATACCCTTTGATCAATTCTAGGTCTATATCCAGATGAAATTATAAAAAATGGAAAAAGTCCTACATGTTTCAAAATATTCATAGAAGCTCTTTTAATAGTGGAAAAGAATTGGAAACTAAAAGGATGCCCATCAATTGGGGAATTGCTAAACAAGTTAAGGTACATGAATACAACGGAATATTATTGTTCTATAAGAAACCATAAATGGTCAGACTCTAGAGAAGTATGGAATGACTTACAGGATCTGCTGCTGAGCAAAGGGTGTAGAACTAAAAGAACAATGTTCACATTAACAACATTGTGAGATGAACAACTTTTATGGAAGCAGCTCCTTTCAGCTGTTCAGAGAGCTCTGACAACCCTATTAGATGGGCTATGGATAATATTATCCCCATCTAGAAGAAGAAAAACAAAATAAAACAAAACACAATAATCCTTCAGAATCTGATCAACACTTTATAAAATTATCTCTTTTCCTTAATCCTAATTCCTCATGCTGAATATGACTAGTCTGTAAACATGTTTATCAAAAATATATATGTACAATGATAACCTGACTGTTCACTGTGGAGGGGAGAGGGGTGGAAAAAGATGGTGGAAGGAAATAAATAAAAAATAAATAAATGAATATAGTATCCTTGGGTTTTGATCAAAGAAAAAAAATAAAACATTTCCATATTAATCATGTTGTGAAAGAAGAATCAGAATAAAGGGAAAAAGGCATTAAAACATAAAACAATTTTGAAAATTGAAAATAGTATGCTTTGTTCTGCATTCAGAATCCATAGTCTCTTCTCTGGATGTGGATGGTTTCTCCCATCACAAATCGTTTAGATCCTTGTATTGCTGAGTTTATAATCATATAATGCCTTTGTTAATGTGTACAATGTTTTGGTTCTGCTCACTTCACCCAGAATCTGTTCATACAAGTCTTTTCAGGTTTTTTCCTGAAGTCCAGCCACTCAGGACTTCTTAGAGAACAATAGTAATCCACAACATTCATATACCACATTTTGTTCAGTCATTGCTCACTTGAGGGGCATCTCCTCAGATACCAATTCATTTGCCAATTACCACTGCAAAAAGAACTACTATAAATATTTTTTACAGGTAGATTTTTTCCTTTTCTTATGTTTTTCTTATGTTATTTTTAGGATATATATATATATATATATATATATGTATATATATATATATATATATATGTCATATTGTTGGATCAAAGGGTATGCATACTCTTTTGCCTTTTGAGCATAGTTTGAAATTGCCCTCCAGAAAGGTAGAAAGGTTGAATGAGTTCCAATTCCACTAACAATGCATTTAGTGTTCCAGTTTTCTCACATCCCTTCCACAATTGATCATTTTCCTTTTTTCCCTCATATCGACTAATAAGTGTGAGGGGAAACTTCAAAAGTGTTTTAATTTTCATTTCTCTAATCAATAATGATTTAGATCATTTTTTGATATGACTATAGATAGTTTTAATTTCATCATCTGAGATTAGCCTGATCATATCCTTGACCATTTGTCAATTGGGGAATGACTTGTATTCTTACAAATTTGGTTCAGTTCTCTATGTATGTTAGAATTGAATCCTTAATGAGAATCACCAGCACACCAGCTGTAAAAATTATTTCCCAACACTGCATTCCTTTTCCTCTTGGTTGTATTGATTTATTTGTGCAAAAAATTTTAAATTTAAATTTCCCATTTTGCATTTTTTAATGTTTTCCATCTCTTGTTGAGTCATAAATTCTTCTCATTTCCCTAGATCTGACAAATAAACTTTCCTTGTTTTCTTAACTGACTTATTGGTTCACCTTTTATGTCTAAATCCTATACACATTTCAACATTATCTTGTTATAGAGTGAGAGATATCTGGTTTCTGCCATGTTATTTTCTACTAATTCATAATTCATAAAGTATATTGTAATTAGTCTGCCAAAGTGCACAAAATATTTATATAAATTTAAATAACAAATGTTTCTTTAAAAAACAAGGAAAATCTTAATTAACTGGAAGTGTAATTAGTGCTCATGGCTATGCCAAGCCAATAAAAAAGTACAACAACAATAATAGGAAACCTTAATTATCTTTATAATGTTATACAAATCATATATATATATATATATATATATATATATATATATATATCCATGTGAATTCTTACATGCAGGTATAACTCTATCTCTTTGCACTTGAACCTATGTAAGCATTTATGACTTCAATGTACACTGTAGATTATATACATAAAGGTAATATGAGCATGGTATATTACATGGATAATACATGTACATTTACATGCATTCATACATCCCAACTATGTATTGTGAAATAGTTTTTTAAACCATAATCAAATCATTCCTCAATAGATATGTAATAAAAGATTTTGAAAGATTGTTCTCAATAGGATTGAAAAATATTAATAGTCATATCTCCAGGACCAGATGGATTCACAAGTAGATTCTACCAAACATTTAAGGAACAATTGGTTCCAATTCTATATAAACTCTTTGGAAAAATAGGGGAAGACAAAACTCTGCCTAACTCTTTCTATGACACCAATATGGGGCTGATACCTAAATCAGGAGGAGTTAAAACAGAGAAAGAAAATCATAGCCTATCTCCCTAATGAATATAGATGCAAAAACCTTCAATAAAATCTTAGCAAAACAATTACAAGAAGATATCCCTAGGAGAATACAATTTGACCAAGTAGGATTCATCCCAGGAATGCAGGGATGATTCACTATTAGGGAAACTGTTAGTATAATTAATTATATCAACAACAAACCTATCAGAAATTATATGATTATATCAACAGATGCTGAAAAAGCTTTTAATAAAATACAGCACCCATTCCTACCAAAAACACCAGAGAGTGTAGGAATAAATTGACCGTTGCTTAGAATAATAAGCAGTATCTATCTGAAACCATCAACAAGCATTATATTCAATGGGGAGAGGCTAGAGCCATTCCCAATAAGATCAGGGGTGAAATAAGGATGCCAATTATCACCACTACTATTCAATATTGTATTAGAAATGTTATCTTCAGCAATTAGAGAAGAAAAAGAAATTGAAGGAAATAGAATTGAGAAAGAAGAGACAAAACTCTCACTCTTTGCAGATAACATGATGGTATACCTAGAGAAACCCAAGAAATCATCTAAAAAACTACTAGAAACAATTAGCAATATTTGCAAAGTTGCAGGATATAAAATAAACCCTCATAAATCCTCAACTTTTCAATATATGACTAGAAAGATACAGCAGGAAGAACTAGAAAGAGAAACCACATTCAAAGTAACCTCAGACAATATAAAATACCTGGGAGTCTATTTGCTAAGGCAGACTCAGAAAGTTTTGGAAAACAATTACAAAACACTTCTCACACAAATTAAATCAGACTTAAATAACTGGGCAATCATCAACTGCTCATGGATAGGTCAAACTAATATAATAAAAATGACAGTTTTCCCAAAAGTAAACTACCTTTAGTGCCCTACCATTCAAAATTCCAAAACATTAATGACTTATAAAAAGTGGTAAGTAAATTCATATGGAAAAATAAAAAGTCAAGAATTTCCAGGAATTTAATGAAAAAACTTGCAAAAGAAGGTGGCTTAGCCCTACCTGATCTAAAATTATATTATAAAGCATCAGTCTTCATAACTGTCTCATATTGGCTCAGAAATAGAGTGGTGGACCAGTGGAATAGACTAGTTGCAATAGCAGGAAATGATTATAGTAATCTGCTGTTTGATAAACCCAAAGAGTCCAGCTATTGGGATAAAAACTCTGTCTTTGATAAAAACTACTGGTAAAATTGGAAATTAGCATGGAAGAAATTTAGATTAGACCAACACCTCACACCCTAAGATCCAAATGGATACAGGATTCAGACATAAAAAAATACTAAAAGCAAACTAGAAGATCAAGGACTAGTTTACTTGTCAAATCTTTGGAATGGAACAGGAAGCAGTTTATGACTAAAAAAGAGATGGAGAACATCACTAAAAACAAACTAGATGATTTTGATTACATTAAAGTAAAAAGCTTTTGCACAGACAAAACCACTGTAACCAAGATCAAAAGAAATGTAGTAAACTGGGAAAAAATCTTTACAACTAATATTTCAGACAAACTCATTTCTAAAATATACAGAGAACTGAATCAAATTTAAAAAAAAATTCCCCAATTGACAAATGGTCAAAGGATATGCAAAGGCAATTTACAGATGAAGAAATCAAAGCAATCTATAATCATATGAAAAATTGCTCTAAATCATTACTTATTAAGGAAATGCAAATTACAGCTTCTCTGAGGTACCACCTCACACCTCTCAGACTGGTCAATATGATCAGAAAGGATAATAACCATTGTTGGAAGGGTTGTGGGAAATCTGGGACACTATTACATTGTGGGTGGAGCTGTGAACTCATCCAACCTTTCTGGAGAGAAATTTGGAATTTCACCCAAAGAGCAACAAAAATGTGCATACCCTTTGACTCAGCAATACTACTACTGGGTCTATACCCTGAAGAGATGATGAAAAAGGGTAAGAACATCACTTGTACAAAAATATTCATAGCAGCCCTGTTTGTGGTGGCAAAGAATTGGAAATCAAGTAAATGTCCTTCAATTGGGGAATGGTTTAGTAAACTGTGGTATATGTATGTCATGGAACACTATTGTTCTATTAGAAACCAGGAGAGATGGGAATTCCGGGAAGCCTGGAGGGATTTGCATGAACTGGTGCTGAGTGAGATGAGCAGAACCTGAAAAACATTGCACACCCTAACAGCAACATGTGAGTGATGATGAACTTTGATGGACTTGCTCATTCCATCAGTGCAACAGCCAGGAATAATTTTGGGATATCTGCAATGGAGAATACCATCTGTATCGAGAGAAATAATTTTTTTGGTGTTTGAACAAAGACCAAAGACCTTTAATTTTTTAAAAAAAGCGTTATCTTATTATGTAATTTTGCTATCACTTATACTTTATTTTTCTTCCTTAAGGATATGATTTCTCTCTCATCACATTCAACTGAGATCAATGTATACCATGGAAACAATGTAAAGACTAACAGAATGCTTTTTTCTGGGGGCTGCAGAATGGGGGAATAATCATAAAACTAATGATAAATAAAATCTTTCTAAAAAAGAAATTAATTAAATTCCTATTATAATGTCTAAAGCCAAACCCAAGAATTATTTAAATTAGTGGAAAGTAAATTTAGTGAATAAAAACAGACATTCTAGGAAATGAGATGACCAACTGTAACCAAAATGACTACAGAAATGAAAAGGGAAATAAAAAAATAGAATATCTTTAATGTCAGGGAAATTAATGAAAAAAGAAAGAGATGAAATGAGAATAGCACTTCAAATCTTTAAAATATCTTATAAAGCACCAACTTTAAAACCGTATTGTATTGGTTAAAAATGTAGAAGTAAATAAGCTGTATAGGCTAGACAAATGAGAATAACAAATATTGGAAGTCAATAACCCAGTTCAACAATAAGGGACAATTTGCAACTATCTGCAATGGAAAATACCATCTGTTTCCAGAAAAAGAACTGTGGAGTCTGAACAAAGACAAAAGACTATTAACTTTAACTTAGAAAAAAAAACCTGATATCTTATTATCTGATCTTGCTATCTCTTATGTTTTATGTTTCTTCCTTAAGGATATGCTTTCTCTCTCCTATTACATTCAATTTGTATCAATGTATACCATGGAAACAATGTAAAAACTGGCAAATTGTCTTCTGTGGGGAGTGGTGGGGAGGGAAGTAAGATTAGTGGAAAAATTGTAAAACTCAAAATAAATAAAATCTTTAAAAGATTATAAAGATGTTAAAAGATTATAAATAAAGATTATAAAAATGTTAAAAAAAACTTAGATATGATTGACATCTGGAGAATACTTAATGGGGATAGAAATGAATATACCTTTTTCTCAGCAGTACATGGCACCTATACCAAAACTGACCATTACCTAGAGCATAAAGACCTTTTAATCAATTGCAGAAAGTTAGAACTGATAAATGCATTCTTCTCAGACCACTATGGAATAGAAATTACATGTAATAGAGGGTCATAGAAAAAGAAACAAAAAAGCTAATTGGAAACTAAATAACTTAATTTAAATAACAAGTGGATCAAATAGCAAATCATAGAAATAATCAATAATTATATCCATGTCACTTATAAGGATGAAACATCCCATCAAAACTTGTGGGACTCAGGCAAATCAGTTATGAGGGAAAACTTTACAACTACAAATGCAAATATGAATAAAATAGAGAAAGAGGAGATCAATGAATTGCATATGAAACTAAAAAAGTTAGAGAAAGAACAAATTAAAGATCCCCAATTAAATACCCAATGAGAAATTCTGAAAATCAAGGGAGAAATTAATAAAATGGAATGCAAGGAAACTATTGATCTAATAAATAAAACTAAGAGTTGGTTTTATGAAAAAGCCAATTAAATCAAAAACATTTGGTTAATCTGATTTAAAAAAAATAAAGAAGTTAATCTAATTAACAGTATCAAAAATTAAAAGGGTGAGCTAATCACCAATGAGGAGGAAATTTAAGACATAATTCAGAGCCACTTTTCCCAACCGTATTCAGATTTGATAATCTGAATGAAATGGATGAATATTTACAAAAATATAAACTGCCCAGATTAACAGAAGGGGAAATAACATACTTAAATTGCCCCATTTTAGAAAAGAAATTGAAAAAAATCCATAAACTCCCTAAGAAACAGTCTCCAGGTCCAGATGAATTTACAAGTGAATACTATCAAACATTTAAGGAACAATTAATTTCTATTCTGCATAAACTATTTTAAAAACATAGGAATTGGGGTGGCTAGGTGGCGTAGTGGATAAAGCACCGGCCTTGGAGTCAGGAGTGCCTGGGTTCAAATCCGGTCTCAGACACTTAATAATTACCTAGCTGTGTGGCCTTGGGCAAGCCACTTAATCCCGTTTGCCTTGCAAAAACCTAAAAAAAACCATAGGAGTTCTGCATAATTCTTTTTAATGACACCAATATGGTGCTGATACCTAAAATGGGAAGAACCAAAGCAGGCAAAGAAAATTAACAACCAATCTCACTAAGGAACATTGATGCAAAATTCGTAAATAAAATTTTAGCAATGAGTTGTTACTAGGATAAAACACCATGATCCCATAGGATTTATACTAGGTAGGCAGGTATGGTTCAAAATTAGTAAAACACTAAACAAAATTGAGCATATCAATAGCAAAAACAACAGAAATCATTTCATTATCTCACTAGATGCTGAAGAAGCCTTTGATGAAATACAACATCCCTTCCTATTAAAAACTCTTGAAAGTTTAGGAATAAATGGAATTTTTCTTAAAATTATAAATAATATCTATCTAAAACCATTAACAAATATTATATGCAATGGGAATAAACTTGGAGCATTTACAATAAGATCAGGGTTGAAACAAGGATGCCCATTATCACCATTACTATTGAATACAGTTTTAGAAATGCTAGTTCTAGCAATAAGAGAAGAAAAAAGAAATTGAAAGAATCAGAATTGACATTGAAGAAGCAAAGCTTTCACTTTTTACAGATGATTTGATAGCATATATATATATACATATATATATATATGTATATATATATATATATTTTAGATTTTTGCAAGGCAAACGGGGTTAAGTGGCTTGCCCAAGGCCACACAGCTAGGTAATTATTAAGTGTCTGAGACCGGATTTGAACCCAGGTACTCCTGACTCCAAGGCCGGTGCTTTCTCCACTACGCCACCTAGCCACCCCTGATTTGATAGTATATTTAGAGAACCCAATAAAATCATCTTAAAAACTCCTTGAAAAAAATTAACAAACTCAGCAAAGAAACAGGATATAAAATAAACCCACATAAATCATCAGCATTTATTATTTTTTAGGTTTTTGCAAGGCAAACGGGGTTTAGTGGCTTGCCCAAGGCCACACAGCTAGGTAATTATTAAGTGTCTGAGACCGGATTTGAACCCAGGCACTCCTGACTCCAAGGCCGGTGCTTTATTCACTGTGCCACCTAGCTGCCTCAATCATTAGCATTTCTATACATGAGCAATAAAGCCCAAGAGCAGGAGATAGAGAGAAATTCCGTTTAAAGTAACTATAGACTACATTAAATACTTGGGAATTTACCTCCCAAAATAAGCCCAGAAGCTGTATAAACAAAATTAAAAGCACTTCTCAACCAAATAAAGTCAGATCCAAATAATTGGAAAATCATCATTTGCTCATGGTTAGTTCAAGCTAATAAAACAAAAAGGACAATTCTACCCAAATTAAATTACTTATTCAGTGCCAAACCAATCAAACTACCAAATAACTACTTTACTGAGCTAGAAAAAATAATTTTAATAAACACATCTGGAGTAACAAAAGTTCAAGAATATCATGGGAACCGTTTAAAACAAATGTAAAGGAAGGTGGACTAGCTCTACTAGCTCTAAAACTATAATATAATGCAGCAGTCATCAAAACTGCTTAGTATTGGTTAAGAAATAGAGATCAGAGGATTAGGATAGTTTCAAAAGCAATAGTAGTAAGTAACTGTTGTAATCTACTGTTTGACAAACCCAAAGACATTAGCTTCTGAGATCAGAACTCACAATTTGACAAAAATTGTAGGGAAAACTGGAAAATAGTATGGTAAAAATTAGAGATAGAACCATATCTCACACACTGTACTAAAATAAGGTCAAAATGGGTACAGGATTTAGACATAAAGTGTGACACCACAGAAAAATTAAAAGACCAAGTAATACTCCATCAGATCTATGGAAAGGGGGAAAAAATTTATGACCAAGCAAGAAATATAGTACATTATAAACTACTAAATGAAAGATTTTGACTATATTATATTTAAAAAGTTTTTACAGTAATAAAATCAGTGATGCCAAAATTAAAAGGAAAGCAGAAAACTGGGAAACAATCTTCACAATCAGCAGTTCTGATAAAGGTCTCAGTTCTAAAATTTACAGAGAACTGCATCAAATTTTTAAGGTTACAGTCATTCTCCAATTGATAGATGATCAAAGGATATGAATAGACAGTTTTCAAATGAACAAATTAAAGCTATTTGCAATCATATGAAAAAATGGTCCAAATTATTGTTGATTAGAGAAATGCAAATTAAAACAAGTCTGAGGTGTCATCTTTTACATATCAGATTGAATAAGATGAGAAAAAGTGTAAATACTTAATGTTGGAGAAGTTGTGGGAGGATTGGGACATTAATGAATTACTGATGGAGTTGTGAACTGATTCAGCCATTCTGGAGAGCAATATAGAACTATGTCCAAAGAGCAATAAAACCCCTTCATATACCCTTTGGCTCAGAAATTCCAATTCTAGGCCTATATACAGGAGCAATAAAATATGAGAAAAGTTTCACCTTTTTCAAAATATTCATACTACCTCTTTGTAGTGGCAAAGAATTGGAAATTGAGGGGATGCCCATCAATTGGCGAATGGTTAAACAAGTTATGGTATATGAATACTATTGTTCTATAAGAAACCATAAATGGTTGTTCTCTAGAAAATCATGGAGTGACTTACAGGATCTGATTCTGAGTGAAGTGAGCAGAACCAAGAGAAGAAAATACAACATTCTGAGATGAACAGCTTTGATGGAACTCTCAGTTCAGAGAGTTGACAACCCTATTAGATCTGCTATGGACAAAGCTATACTTACCCAGAGGAAGAAAAGCAGTACAAAACAAAACAAAACAAAAACAAAATCCCTTCAGGATCAGATGAACACTCTATTCACTTTTTAAAAAAAAATCTCATGTATTTCTTTCCCTTAATCCTAATTCCTCACATCAAAAATGAATAATCTTTAAACATTTTTAACACATTTGTGCATGTACAATTTTAACCTATTTGCTGTTGAGGGAAGGAGGGTTGAAAGGAAAGGTGAAAGAAAATTTTGCAACCCAAAAATTTACATTGGCGTATGGATGAATGTTGAAAAACTTTCATAACATATATTTGGAAAAAATAATACATCAATAAAAATGAAACATATTATATATTAACAAATCTCAGAGAAACATATTGAGCCCATGTCTTCTTGATTCCAAACCAGCACTCTATTCTCAAAAGCATGTTGTTTTTGTTATTTAAGGGATATTTTGATATTAACATAGATCCAAACAGTGTTGGAGCTAGAAGGAAGACAAGTGATTATCTTGTCTACCTTATTTTCCCCATGAAAACAGTCAGACTTTGGGAAATTACTTGATGCAGGTAGTAGCTACAAGCTCAGCATGAACCAGGCTTCCTAAATTAATAGAAAGTTAAGTATATATTGCTTCCAGTATCAAATAAATGTACAGAATGACAGAAGATAGGACTTTGTAGCTGGAAGAAGTAGTAATCAAAATTTATCCATAGTGAACAATCAACAAATTGCACTGATCTAGATAATTTTAAAAAAATATACAAGTACTCCAAAACATTATTGATTAGAGAAATGCAAATAAAAACAACTATAATATCACCGTACACCTATGAGATTGACTAAGATGACAAAAAAGAGAAAGTGATCAATGTTAGAGATTTTGTGGGAGAACTGGGTTTTGAACTGATTCAACCACAACCATTCTGGACAGCAATATGGGGTGATGCCCAAAGAGCAATAAAATTGTTCATACCCTTTGATCCAGCAATTCAAAATCTAGACCTTTATCCAGAGGAAATCATAAAAAAGTAGGAAAAGTTTCACATGTTACAAAATATTCATATCAGCCCTTTTTGTAGTAGCAAAGAATGGGACACCATCAATTGGGGAATGGTTAAACAAGTCATGGTATATGAACAGTATGGAATACTATTGTTCTATAAAGAAACCATAAATCATAAACCACTAGAGAAGCATGGAATGAAATACAGGATACTGAGTTAAGGGTGCAGAATCAAGAGACAAACGTTCACATTAACAATAACATTGTAGGGGGGCAGCCAGGTGGTGTACTGCATAGAGCACTGACCCTGGAGTCAGGAGGACCTGAGTTCAAATTTGACCTCAGACACTTAATAATTACCTAGTTGTGTAACTTTGGGCAAGTCACTTCACCCCATTGCTTTGCAAAAAAGAAAAAAAAAAAACCAATAACATTGTGAAATAATCAACCTTGATGGAAGTAGCTCCTCTCAGCACTTCAGAGATCTAGGACAACCCTATTAGACTCTCTATGGACAATGTTATCCCCATCCAGAGGAAGAAAAACAAAATAAAAAAAAAACCCCAAACCTTCAGAATCTGATGAACACTACATTCCTTTTTTAAAAAAAAATCTATTATGTATTTCTTTCCTTTAATACTAATTCCTCATGCCAAAAATGATTAATCTGTAAACATGTTTAACACAAATGTGTATGTACAATATTAACCTGACTGCTCCCTGTTAAGGGAGGGGGGTGGGAAGGGAGGGTGAAAGGAAATTTTGTAACAATAATAAACAAATGAATGTGGATGAATGCTGAAAAACTTTTATAACGTATTGGAAAAATGAAATATCAATAAAAATATACAAGTATTGCATGTAGATACATAAAATGATATCTCCAGACATATAATGGAAAAGAAATAGATTAATTTATCTTTGCTGTACAAATCAACTATGTATCATGAACTAGATCTAAATTAAAATTATAGAATGTGATTGTCCTTGAGAGTAAGAAGTGTTATTCTTTGTATCTATCTTCATAGTCCAGTCTAGTGTATGCAACTCAATAGGTACTTGGTTTGGTTTCATAATTATATCCCTGGGGATACATGATCACAGTCTTTGGCACAAAAAAAGAAGGGGAAATAAATGTTTCTTGATTGACTGACTTACTAATTCTTCAGTACATCTTGAGTAAAAAAGATGATTAATGTCCAAAAAGTATAACTTCCCCCACTATCTTTAGCATCCTGATGTGCATACTGAGTTAACTCTCAATCAAACTTTTAATAATTACTGAGCTATGCTCTGAGAATTCAGAAAGGTAAATACAAGAAATTTACATTATTATGGAAGAGATAACATTTAAGTAATTAAGTATGTTCAAGACATATCCAGAGAATTTAGATGGTAACCTCAGAAGGGAAGAGTTTAGAAACTTTGAGTGAAGAATGGAGAACAACAAAGGCTTGCTATAGATGAAATTATTTGAGTTGAGACAATGGTAAAAAGGGATTCTAAATGATGGAAGAGATGAGGGGGAGAGAAGGCATGGAACACAGCCAGTATAAAGGCATGAAGTTGGGAGATGGAATGTCATGTGCAAATAGAGTAGAATAAAGAGGGAGAGAATTCCAGGAGTGGAGCACAGCCAGTTCAAAGTCATGGAGATGAGAGATGGAATGTCATTTACAAGAAAGATCATGTAGACATGTCTACAGCATAATATTTATGGAGGGGAGATACATGTAAGATGAAAGGAATTTTAGGAAGGAGACAGATTTGTGAAGAGCTTTAAATACCAAAGATGAGTTTACCCACAGTCATCTTAGAATATCAGAGGCAAATTGAACTCAGCTATAGCAACATCCCCAGATCTGTATGGAAAAAGTGACAAATGTAATAAAGGCAGAATTCAAGGGAAATGATGGAAATTCAGTTGCTGGTAGCAATGTAAAATAGTGAAAATTAAAAATTAGTAATTTAATTTAACTCAAGCTAGATTTGGGGAGGATATTTTTGATAAATTATAAACATTCTTACTTCATATTTTACTATTGTCACAGTGAGGCAGTTCACTGTATATATTTATGGCCCAATAAACTTGGCTTTTCCCCCTAAAGGCCAAAAAGATAACTTTATCCTTAATCAGTAATAGGCAAGCACTGGGTTGGGTGGGGTATGTGGGTGTGCTTAAGACAGAGTGAAATAGGGGCGGCTAGGTGGCACAGTGTGGCTGCTAGGTGGCGCAGTGGATAAAGCACCGTCCCTGGAGTCAGGAGTACCTGGGTTCAAATCCAGTCTCAAACACTTAATAATTACCTAGCTGTGTGACCTTGGGTAAGCCACTTAACCCCATTTGCCTTACAAAAAAAAAACCCTAAAAAAAAAGACAAAATGAAATGGATAGATCCTACTCATCATTCAACTGTGTGGAGAATAGATTTGAGTGGATAAAGACTAGCAACAAGAAAATCAATTAAAAGAATTTTATGAACTTGGATGATTTGAAGGATGAGGGTACCTCAAAAATTGTAAGAAAGGAGAATATATAAGGAAAAATAAAAATAAAATGTTGTTTGAGATACCTATCCATTTCGAAATATCCACTAGATTGTAGAGACGTCATGAAGCAGCAATGTCAAAACAAACAGAATAGAAAAAAGTATCCAGATGGAGATGAGTGATCAACTTTGTCAAATGTTTCATAAAGGTCTTGAGGAAGACAGAATTTGATGTAACAACTGAAAGATTCTAGGTAACATTGCAAAGGCATTACAAGAGAGCAGGAAAGCATTCCTCATTGCAGTTGGGAGAGCTGGGAAGCCAGTGGGAAGCTCTTAAGCCACAGTGTTGCTTAATAATTAAACCACCTGGATATTGGCTCAGCTGGCCAGCAATATAGCAGGCCAGCATAGAGGGTCCTACCTGGAAGGCAAACTTTGAGACCCAAAATGCTGATAGAACAGACTGGACTGGGTTGGGTTACCCTACTGTAGGGAACAAGCTGCAAACTGTTGAGATACAAGCCTGGAAAAGCATGGACTAAACTCCCATCTGCCAAAGAAAATCTTAAGACTGTACCCCCTGTACCCCAGGAGCAGAGCTCTATCTTCAAAATGAGCAAAAAATCAAAAAGAGTGCTAACTATAAAAAGCTATAATACTGACAGGGAAGATAAAAATGTCATTTCAGAAGAGGAGAGCAATGATAAATTGTCTTCATGTGAAACCTCAAAGGAAATTATGAATTGATCTCAAATCTAGAAAGTTCTTTTGGAAGAGCTCAAGAAAGATTTTAAAAAATCAAAGAAAAAAGGAAGAAGAAAAATTGAGAAAAGCTATGAGTCAACTATAAAAAATTGGAACAAAAATTGAAGAAAATATACATTTAAAAACAAATACCTTACAAAATAAACAAGAAAGAAGTAAAGAAGGTGAATAGAATTTTGGAAAAATTAGACATGATAGATCTCTGGGAAAAAATGAATAGGGACAGAAAGGAATGTACCTTCTTTTCTGCAGTTCATGGTATGTACACAAAGTTAGTTCATATATTAATGCATAAAAAACTCCAAATCAAATGTAGAAAGGAAGAATTATTAAATACATTCTTTTCAGACGTGCTACCAAAAATATATGAAATAAAGGGCTATGGAAAGTAAGATGAAAAATTAATGGGAAAGTAAATAACTTGATTTTAAAGAATGAGTGGATCAAAGGACAAATCTCTGAATAAACCAACAGTTTCTTTGAAGACACTGACAAGGATGAAACATCCCTTCAAAACTTGTGGGATGTAGGTAAATCAGTTAAAAGTGCAAGTTTTGTATCTCTAAATGTAAATATGAATAAAATACAAAGAAGAGATCAATGAATTGGTCAAGAAAATTAAAAAAATCTAGAATAAATTTTAAAATTACCAATTAAATATTAAATAGGAATTCTGAATACCAAAGGAGTCAATGAAATCAAAGTAAGGAAACTATTGAGCTAAAAATAAAATTAAAAGGTGGTTTATGAAAAAAACAATGAAACAGATAAACTTTCAGTTAATCTGGATTAAAAAAAACAAAGAAAGAAGAAAGTCAAGCTACCAGTATTAAAACAAAAAGAGATGAATTCACCACAAATGAGTAGAAAATTAAAGCAATAATTTTGAACCATTTTTTGGTTGACTTTTATTTTTTTCCAATTATTTAATTAATTTATTTTCATCCATATACATGTGGATATTTTTAAATTACAAAGTTTCCTTCCACTCTCCCTTCCCACTCCTCTCCCCTCAGTGGCAAACAGCAAAGTTAACATTGTACATACATATTTTGGATAAACATGGTTACATATTAGTCATTTTCTAATGTAGGTATGAGGAATGAGGATGAAGGGAAAGAGATACATAATTTGTTTAGTCATACCCCAGTTGATGGGCATCTCCTCATTTTCCATTTCTTGCCTCTACAAAAAGAGCTGCTATGAATATTTTGGATCATGTAGGATTTTTCCCATTTTTTTTTATCATTTCTTCTGGATATAGACTTAGAATTGGGATTGCTGGGTCAAAGGGAATGAACATTTTTATTACACTATGGGCATAGTTCCATACTGCTCTCCAGAATTGTTGGATACATGCACATCAACACCAGCAATGCATTAATGTTCCACAACCTCTCCAGCATTGATCTTTTTTCACTTTTTCTCATCTTGGACAATTTGGTAGGTCTGAAGTGATAACTTCCTGTTTTAATTTCCATTTCTTGAAAAACTTAGTACTATTTTGCCCAACTGTCAACAAATCTGATGTTATAAGTGAAATATATGAATATTTTTTTAAATGCCCAGATTAACAAGAGAAAATAAAACTTTTAAAAAAGCCAAGGATTCAAAAATAGAAGAAATTGAACAAGCCATCAAGAAACTCCTAAAGAAAAAATCTCCAGGATCAGATAGATTTCCAACTTAGTTCTATCAAACATTTAAGGAACAGGTAATTCCAATTTTATTTAAACTACATTAAAAATAGGTGATGAAGGAATTCTGTCAAATTTCTTTTATGTTACCAACATTGTGATGATACCTATACCAGGAATAGTCAAAATAGACAAAGACAATTAATGACTTATTTTCCTAATTAAAACTGATGAAAAAAATTTTAAATACAATATTAGCAAAGAGATTACAACAAATTATCATTAATGACAAAGAATTGGAAATTGATGCCCATCAATTGTGAAATGGCTAAACAAGTTATGAATACTATAAAGTACTATTTTTCTATAAGAAATAATAAATGGTTAGACTCTAGAGAAGCATGGAATGACTTACAGGATCTGATACTGAGTGAAAGGAGTAGAACCAAGAGAACAATGTACACGTCAATAATGACACTGGGAGATAAAAAGCCCAGATGAAAGTAACTCCTTTCAGTAGTCCAGAGAGTTAGGACAACTGTATTTGACTGACTACAGACTATATTATTCCCATCCAGAGGAAGAAAAAACAAAACAAAACATATATACACACACATACAAACAGACATAAAACCAATCTTTCCAAATCTGATGAACACTTCATAAAATTATCTCTTATGTATTTCTTCCTCCTAATCCTGATTCCTCATACCAAAAAATTACTAATTTATAAACATGCTTATCAAAATATGTATGTACAATGCTAACCTGATTGTTCACTGCTGAGGGTAGGGGAGTGGGAAGGTGAAAGGAAATTTTGTAACTTAAAAAATACATGTGCATATAGATGAAAATAAAAAAATAAATTTAAAAAAACAAATTTTCACTAGGATAATATACTATGATCAGATAGGATTTACCTAGGAATGCAGGCATGATTCAATATTTGAGAAACAATCAGTGGAATTGATCATATCAATAAGAAAACTTACAGAAATTACATGATTATCTCAATAGATGCTCAAAAATCTTTGACAAAATATAGCACACATTCCTCCTAAAAAAATTATCACCATAATCATTCAATATTGCATTAGAAATGTAAACTTAAGAGAAGAAAAAGAAATATAAGGAATTAGAATAGTCAGTGAGGAAGTTAAACTCATACTCTTTGCATATTATATGATGGTATATTTAGAGAACCCTAGAAAATCAACTTTAAAATTACTTGAAACAATTAACAACTTAAGCAGAATCGTTTAAGGATAAACAATAAACCCACATAAATCATCAACATTTCTATATATTACCAACAAGGTACATCAACATGGGTAAAGAATTTTGATTTTTAAGTAACTGCAGACAACACAATATATTTCAAAATCTACCTAAGAAAAACTCAGAAACCATGAGGACAGACTTATAAAACACTTTTCATGCAATTAAAATCAGATCCTGATAACAGGAAAAATGTCAGTTGCTCATGGGTAGGCCAAGTTAATGCAATAAAAAATGACAATTCTAACTAAATTACTTATTCAGTGCATACCGATCAAAGTATTTGTAAAGCAATGTATTGTTAAAAGAAAAAAAATTGTATTTTACAAAGTTAGTAAAAATTAATCTGGAGGAACAAAATGTCAAAAATATCAAGTGAATTAATTTTTAAAATGCAAAGAAAGGTGGCCTATCCATATCAACTCTAAATATATGTATATATTATAAAACAGCAGTCATCAAATTGTCTGATCTTCACTAAGCAATAGAATAGTGGAGGAACAGAACAAAAGGAATAATAGATAACCATAGTAGTCTACTATCTGATAAACCCAAAGGTTTGAGCTTCTGAAATAAGAACCTATTATTTGACAAAAACTGATTGGAAAACTGGTAAATTAGCATGGCAGAAACCAGGCATGGAAGAAAATCTAACACTTATTCCAAGATATGGCTGAAATGGGTCCAGGATTTAGATATAAAAAGGTAATGCCCTAAGCACATTAGATGAACAAGGAATGGTCTATCTATCAGATCTATGGAGAAGAGAGGTGTTTATTACTAAACAAAGATAGAAAGCATAATAAATTACAAAATGAATATCTTCAGCAACTAAATTAAATTCAGCAATTAAATTAAAGCATTTTTCCACAAACAAAACCAAAGCAACCAAGTTAAGAAGAAATGCAGAAAGTTGGGAAAATTTTTTCACAGCTAGTGTTTCTAATAAAGGATTATTTCTTAAATGTATAGAGAATTGAGTCAAATTTATAAGACTACAAGACATTCTCCAATTGATCAATGATCATGGGATATAAACAGATAAGTTTTAGATGAAGAAATTGAAGTCATCTATATTCATTTTAAAAAATGCTCTAAATTATCATTGATTAGAGAAATACAAATTAAAACAACTCTGAAATACCATCTCAAACCTATCAAAATGGCTAAAATGAAAACAAGGAAAATGATTTGTGATGGAGACTATGTGAGGAAAACTGGGACACACACACTATTCACTGTTGTGATCCAAGCATTCTGGAGACTAATTTGGAACCATTGACAAAAGGCAATAAAACTGTGCATACCCTTTTATTCAGTGACAATACTATTAGGTCTATGTTTCATAGAGATCATTAAAAAAGGGGAAAAGACCCACAAGTACAAATTATTTGTAGCAACTCTTTTTGTAGGGGCAAAAACTGGAAATTGAGGGGATCATCATCATTTGGAATATGGCTGATCAAATTATGACATATATGAATGCTATGGAGTACTATTTTTCTGTAAGAAATCATGAAAAGCTGAATGTCAGAAAAACCTGGAAAGACTAGCATGAACTGATGCTGAGTGATGTGAGAAAAATTAGAACAATGTACTCATTAGCAACAGAATAATGAGATGCTTATGTATGATGGACTTATCTTCTCTCAGTTGTTGCTCAATGATCAAGGATACACCTACAAGTTCTGGGATGGAAAATGACATCTAGATCTAGAGAAAAACGCTATGGATTCTCCCAAAATATATGTTTAACTTTCCAAAAAACTTCACTTTCATGGCTTTTCTTCCCATAGTTCTAATTCTTTTTCCATAGCATGACTAATATAGAGATATGTTAAACATGATAATACATGTACAACCTCTATCAGATTACTTGCTACCAAGGAGAGCATAGAGGGAAAGGAAGGTGGCAGGAAAATATTGAACTGAAATATTTGCAAAATATGAATATTGAAAACCATATGGAATTGTAAAAACAAAATAATATTGAAATATATTATATTAATATGACAAAACAAGTTTTAGATTATGAACTGAATCAAAATATTTCATGAAAAACAACACTTTATCTTTTTATTTTTAAATTTACTTATCTGTGATTGTTGTAAGGAACCTACAAAATTTCTGTTAGCCTGTAAAAATTGAAAACTTTCTGTAATTTTTTCCTTTTGATTTTAGCTAGAATAATTTTTCTTATAAGTTATATTTTGCAATGAATTCCACAAAAAGCAAATTATATAATTATATTTCTAATTTCAAAATTTTGTTTTTCAAATGCTAATGTGAAATGTGAAAGTATGTCTAAACTGAAAACATTTACAATTTTGTTCCTCAATATCTATCTCTTTACATTATTCCACTGTTCCTGGTTTGTAATGGAACATAAATTGAATGAAGCATAATCAGTAGGAATATTTTAATTCTAATTTTATTTTGTGATAATTGTTTTTGCTTTTCATTTGAAGTTTCAAAATACATGAAATATTGAACTTATGTTATATAATAGGGATTAAAATGACATGAAAATGAGCTAAAATTATTTTTCTTTCAACTTTTCAGCTCGGAAAAATATGTTTCTTTCGAAATATAATTTTTCCAAATTAAGTCTATTCAAAGGTAAACAATGGTTGTGAATTATACTTGCCCCCCCCACCTCCAACCACTAGGACCCAAGCTACTACTCATCAGAAGGAAAAATGGTCTTATAAATGATCAAATCATGTATCAAACTGGGAAAATTTCTCATTTTTAGGAAAGGAGAAGGAAGTGACATTATTAATTTCACCAGGATCAAGAGTTTGACTGGGGCTCTCTTCAAGTGATTTCTTGCTAGGAACTTAACTTCATAAAAGTGAAAAGGAATCGTGTTCAAGTGCTTCCATCTTTGTTAATATTAAAAATGAAACATTATATATGAAATAAGAAAGTGACAGATGTGAAGCCTTGATGCTTATTTCTACGAGAATAAGAAAAAAAAATTACCCCTAAGACTGGAGAAGTCTGAGAAAGGCAATTTCAAGTATAGTCTAGGTAGGAAGAATTTGGGAAGTTTAATCTACCAATCACTAAACGAGTATTAATTCATTATTAATTATAGATCAGATACAGCATTAGATAGTATGATTATAAATGAAAGGAATGAAACATCATTATTTAATTGAAATTGAAGTCTGAAATTTACTTGGGAAAATCTTTGATCTCCCTAGGCCTTGGTGTCCATAGCTATAAAATAAGAGGAATAGAAGATTATCTGACCTCTGAGACTTGTAAAAAGCAAATAGGCATTTATTATGTGCCTACAGCATGCCAGAAATTGTGATAAGCACTTTGCAAACATCATTATGTTCCCCCTCTCAACAACCTTTAGGAGAATCATTATTGTTGAGGAAACTCTTTAAGATTGAAGTTAAGTGACTTACCAAGGGTCACGTAGCTCCGAAATATCTGAGTGTATTTGAAGTCATCTACCTGACTTGAGGTCCAATGGCATTTTCATTATACCACTTTGCTGCTTCTGAAGTGCCTTCCAGATCTCATTTTATGATCCTACTGTTGAGGATACTGATAGTAAATTGATATCACATCATTCCATTTCTGTGGTTCCACTGCTAGTCTAATAATTCCAACAAATTCAGAAGCAACAAGAGAAATAAACAAAATATTTCAATCTTCTTTATAATAAGAGTAAATTTCACTTACTTCCAGGAATAAAACTCTAACATAAATAGCCATAATTCTCGTTTACAAGGTTTCTAGACATTTAAAAAACATGAAGTAATTCTATAAAATATAATTATTATTGGCATGAATATATGTCATGGATATTTTGCCAGTGTCATTTTTTATAAAAGCTAAGGACTGCCTTACATAAGTGAAAATCTTTAAAAATAATGTTTCCTTCTGAAATTTATCTTTGTGAAGTGCGAATAAATATATTAGGGGATTCTATATTTGAATATAAGTTGCATTATTGGTCTAGAATTTCAAATTTGAAAGTTGTCAATATGACCAAATCTTTCAGCATTAGTCCTTCAATAAAATAATACCAAACTAAGGAAAATTTCCTGGCTTTAGATTTTCTAAGTGGATTGGTGCTTTTTCATATAAAAATGTTTAGTGATGTCATTTCTTTGTAATTCTTGCCAGTTTCTGGGTTATATTTTTGGAATGTTTGTGAAAATTTAATCAAAGTCTCTGTTCTATATCTACCAAATGAGTCACCTTGGCAAGACTGCATTCATTCCCAAGGCATTCATGCATTTCCCAACTAGTCATAGAGGTCAAAAATAAATGAAAAATACTCAGGTGTTGGAAAGATAGATATTCTCTATCCCTGAAAAGTAAACAGGAAAAAGTTCTTTTATCTTCCAACATATATTTTTAATGCATGAGTAATACATAGATTAACAGCCAGGATATGAGTGGACTTGAGAGAGACCAGGTACACATAATTCCTGTATTAAAGATTTCCACATCAGGAAAGATCTGAGCTTCTTTATGGAACTATCAAACTTTTATTAATTCAAATTACTAAATTGAAACCTGGGAAAAAATCTCTCCATTGGATGTTCCAATATACTGACATCAATTCCTTTTTCTCAAGAATAGATGACAAACTAATGTTAAATAAATTTAATCTTTGGACTGGACTGCATAACTGAATAAATGTTTAGTTTGCACCTTATGGATTACTTTTTTTATGTGGATGTAACTTATTAAACTTTACCTCATGAAAATGTTATCTCCAAATTACAGCTTTAAGGGAAATGTTTGTTGTGTAGAGAAGGGACTTTAACATGTGCTCTCATTGGTGTAGAAAATTCTGGTGAAGAAGTTTCCTCAATTACTGAGGTCAGTATCTCCTAATCAGTTTATAGTTTTATAGAACTGGAGTGCTTTAGGGCTTGAAGAATTTAAATGACTTACATAGGGTCACAAAAATACTATATGCTGGAACAGGACTTTAACTCACATTTTCCAGGTTTTCCTTTGAAGTTTTTTCCTCTATGTACCATGTCATGCTGCCTCTCAACTATATGTGAAATAAATAGTTGTTAAATGACCCCAGGAGGGAGATAAAATCTTTTCAAAAGCGAAAATTTAGGCGGTGGCTAGGTGGCACAGTGGATAAAGCACCGGCCCTGGAGTCAGGAGTACCTGGGTTCAAATCCGGTCTCAGACACTTAATAATTACCTAGCTGTGTGGCCTTGGGCATTAACCCCATTTGCCTTGCAAAAACCTAAAAAAAAGTGAATACTTGAAACAAAATTATTTATAAAATTATTATTATAAAATCAACACAATTGTACCACCTATTTAGAGGAGTAAGATAATGAAAAATGTAAAAAAAAATAAAGAAAAATGATAAATGTTGGATGTCCATAGGGAAATAAGCATGCTTTTGCCTTATTGGTGGACCTGCTATTAGTTACAACCATTTTGGAAAAAAATTTGGATCATATATAAAATGTTGTTAAATGGTACATTATTTTTGACCCAACTATACTGCCTTAGACACAACATTTGTTATAAAAAAATCAAAGAAATATGAAAAGTTCATTTTTGTACAAAAAAAAGTTTGTAGCAATTCTTTTGATAATGAAAAAAACTGGAATTGAAAGGTTGTAAACCACTGATAAATGACTGAATATGTTGTGGTATGTAAGTGATAGAATACTGTTTCTGAAAGAATGATGAAATAGATTATTTTAGAAAGACATGAAAAACATATGTGAACTAATGCCGAGTGAAATGAGAATCAAGGGGACAATTTATCCTATAATAACAAATCATAAAAATGAAAAAAAAATTGGAGAACTTTTATAAGATCATGAAGAATGAAATTAGAAGAAGAATAATTTATATGAAAACAACTTTGAACTATTTAACAACTGTGATCCATACAATCAGTATTCACAATTTCAAAGGATCAGAGATGAACATATGTTTATTACTGAAGAAAGGTGATGGATTTAGGAACAGAATTAGGCATTTAGAATTTTGTATATATTCATTAAATGATTTTCTTTGAATTGACTCAATTTCCCCAAATAAAATTAAAAATAGCTGAAATGAAAAATAAATTTATGTTTAATTAAAAAATAGAATGTTGATAGGATGTTACAGATGTGAAATATTTCACACATTTTCATATGATTTCACTGTGTTAATTATTTAGCTCATTTGCTCTTTTTTTATGAAACCTCTCATATTGTGATAATTTGTAAATGTAATGAAGAAATTAATAAAACATTATAAAAATAAAATGAGAAGATATCATATATGGTTCTGTCTGAGTCAAATTCAAGTAAAACAAATATTGAATATTTTATAAAAATTAAATAAACATAAACTACAGTCTCATGCTGACTGATTTGAGAATCAAGATTCATTTGCATGGTGCTATCTTCCATAAACTATTGATAAAGACTACTGCATTTTCCTCTATAGATTTTAAATAAGTTTTCAATTACCTTGTCATTTTCCTGGCTTATCCTGATGATTATTACTGAAACAAATTACTTACTGCTCTCTAGCACTTTGTTCAACCTATCACCTTTTTGTGTTCTCTCTTTGTTATCTAGATTACTGGAAGTTGTTTTCATTGTTCCATTGTTTCAGTTATAGCTAACTGGGGTTTTCTTGCAAAGATACAACATTGGTTTGCCATTTCCTTCTCCAGCTTATTTTGCAGAGAAGGAAACTGAGATAAGGGGTAAGTGATTTGCACAAGATGATACAACTGGTCTGTGTCTGAGGACAGATTTGAACTCAGGAAGATGAGTTCTTATGACTCTAGGTTTGGTGCTCTATCTACTACAACACATGGATGTTCTGCACTGGAAGCACTAAATATTAACATGTTATCCCTCTTAATCTGCCTAATGCATTACTTTTCCTAGCAGTCAGTGTCTCTGTCAGATCACTTTTTTTTTCTTTCTCAAGGAAATGCTATAGTTCTTAAGGGGATAACCAAAATACATATGCATTTGTCATATCTTTTGGTAGTTGAGCCCACAACCCGGAATAGCTGATACACAAAAGAATCAGATTCTTGACTGATCAGTCTCACTTAACATTCCTTGCCCTTACTCCATTTTAGTCAGAACACCAATTCAAGTTACTTCTTTCTTCCTCAGTTTTCCAGCAATGTGAAATTTTCTTGATAATTGCCAACACAGGCATCACTCCCAACTGAATCTTTTTGAGAATGGAGAAACACTACTAATATTTTCCATTCACTTCTAACATTCTTGTCATTTTTTCACCTGCCTCCTTTAAGTCTAGACCATTTAAATCACCCTGAGATTCAGAGAAGCCTGGAGATGGACCGTCAGAACAGAGTAGAACAATTCCAATTCTATGTCTATATCCAGAAGAAATCATAAAAAAGGAAAAGTCCTACATGTTCCAAAATATTCAAATCAGCCCTTTTTGTAGTGGCAAAGAATTGGAAATTGAGGGAATGCCCATAAATTGGGGAATGGCTAAACAAGTTATGATACATGAATACTAGGAAATATTATTGTTCTATAAGATATCATAAATGATTGACTCTAGAGAAGTATGGAAAGAGTTACAGGATCTGATGCTGAAAGAAGGGAGCAGAACCAAGAGAATTATTGTACACATTAACAACAATATTGTGATATGATCAGCCACTATGGATGCAGCTCTTCTCAGCAGTTCAGAGAGTTAGGACAATCCTATTAGACTAGTCATGGACAGTACTATACCCATCCAGAGGAAGAAAAACATAACAAAATGAAAAACAGTCCTTCAGAATCTGATAAACACTACATTCATTTAAAAATATATATCTTATATATTTTTCCCTTAATCCTAATTCTTCATATAGAAAATGAATAATCTGTAAACACGTTTGTGAAACATGTGTATATACAATACTAACCTGGAATGTTAGCTTCTGAGGGGAGTGGGGTGTTAATGGAGAGTGGAAGGAAATTTTGTAACTTAAAAATATACATGGGCATATGGATGAAAAAAAGAAAAAAACAAGCCATAACCAAAAAAAGAACAGAATAGGGTGGGGTGGAGTGCCAGGCTGGATTTACACAGACTTGATCTTGTGTAGGATGAGTCTACCCACTTAGGTAAAATTCAGACATTTCTCAAAGTATGAAGAGTAAAGTTTTTATTCAGTTCTCAAGATTGGTACCTCCCCTGAGAGCTAAAGGCCCTGAACAAGAAATTCACAATCTATTTATCCTAAAGCAATCCCATTCCACCCCACCCCAATGTGCTCTTCATAATCTATATGCATAAATTACTCTAAAGAAAAAAACATATAATTCAAACAGAGACAGGTTCTCCTCCTCCAGGACAAGGAATGTAGAACCCTTTGGACTTCAGTTCAGCTAAGACAGGGTCAGTTTACTCTTTGCTTGTCAGGAGAGGAGGGACAGAAGGGACATAACACACAGCTTAACTATTTCTAATCTATAATATTCTACTGAAGAAATCTCAGACTTTATCCTACTCAATCCTATTAACTGTCATTAAGTATTTCTTACCTTTACTTCTCACCCCACCCCCACATCCCCCAATATATCCCCATTTCTCCTGATAGGCTTTAGTTACTATCAACTTTAAACTTCAGAGAGAATATTAGTTAAAGAGGAGTGATGATTAGATCTTAGAATGTTTTATCAGGCCAAGGAAGTCTTTAGGATGTGACAATGTGTCATGATAAACACGTTAGAATATTGACCACAGAAGGGAGAATACATAATTTTCCTAATTTAATATTTTGTTATGGGGGTTGAGAATCGTTCAGGACAACTGGCACCTCTGATATGAAGGCTTTCCAAGTCCTTTTCAGGACTATTGATTTACCTTCAGTGTTCATCTGACTCACCCAACTCTTACTTGTGTTTCCAAGAAACTGTAGCATATCCAACAGCCACAGCCTTCCTTATAAGCTGTCTTGGCAAAGGATTAAGCCAAGTTTAGGTTAATTGATAAACCTCAAACCTGTTGGTGAATTAAGGTTGTGTCTACTCCAATCCTGTGAAGACTCCCTCAGAGGAATGGGTGAATGATAATAATTTGTTCCAACAACCACAAAAGAGGTAGGAAAAATGCTATAGAGCTTGGTCAGCATCAAAGACTCCAAAGTCATCCAGTGTACCCTTGCCCATCACCAGTCACACTGATTTTTGTCTTGCCAAGGGACTTCAAAAATTGTGCAACTTTGCTTCACTTAAATACAATTCACATACCAGTCATCACCTATGATACCATTGGCCCTCTTTGAAACCAAAAGACATTAACATTTGCTATTGTCATTCTTAAAAGGTTATATAGAAGAAAACAAAGTAGATGCTATTAATAAAAATTATACTTTAGGGATTATCTGAATTCAAATTAGTCACTCTTTTCCTGTTTTCAATTATTGTGAATAACCAGGAATGTCAAGAATAAGCTATAATTATCACAATATTACTCAGTTCAATAATAAAATGCCCACCATTATGACACTAATGATATCTATTGAGTGGACTCAAAATATAGCACCACATTAGGTACTGTGGGGTAAATGGAATAGAAATATATTGTGGAATACAGATAAGACATAACAATTAATCTTAGGGACAACAAAGCCAAGCAAAATATAGAAATAATGGAACAATGTAATGATAATAATAATACTTCTATAGTACTTTAAAGTTTGCCATGGTTTTATAAATAATACCTCATTTTTCTTCCCAACTATCTAGAAGGTAGGTGCTACTATTTACCTAATTCACCTATAAAGAACCGAAGGTTGACCTGTATCAAGAGATTGTTCAGGGACTAGGATCCAAATTTTGTTTCAGGTCATCCCGATTCCATGTCTGCTCTTCTGTCCACTCGAGTACTTAGCTAAGGACCTTGCAGAGGGCATATAAGTCAGGCTACATAAGTGAGAGATGTGAGTCTTATTTTTTCAGAAAATATTAAGGAAGGAAATAAAATTGAAGAGGTGTGACTCACAATTCATATTAATGGATCAAACTCTGGGAACTTCACCATAGAAGAACCAGAGAGAGCAATGAAAGTTTTATTTTTTTTTTCATAAAACTAATCTAGTATTCTTTCACTTTTATATAGCAGAATAGTTTCTGGATTAAATGGCAAATGAAATGAGTGTTAGGTAAAAATTAATGGAAGAGGATTTGAAGCATCAACCCTGGAACAACTGGAACTTCAAAAATAAATGTTTTGTGATTTTGAAAGATGAAGGCTTTTATTTCTTGGTGCAGCTGAGGATCAAGGCATACTTCCATATAGTCTTATGTTTTCATAAGCAATATCAAGGATAAAGGCAATAGATCAATCAAAAGAGTTTTTAAATATCCTGAATTGGCTCAAAGAACCAAGAACACAGCTTTCATTGTATTCATTCCCAGCTCCTATTGACCTAAGGCATGGCATCATTATCTGTCATCTTCTAAAGTATCTTTAATTGTTCACTAATGTAATTATCTCTCAAAGATGTATTGTGGAATGTCTTGTATTTCATAAATCAATAACTGAACTAAAATGCAACTTGGGACAATGTTTGTTCCTTCTGATTAAAAATAATGAATTAGTCAATTTGATCAATCAGAGAAAGCAGAAACTTATTTGAGGAAATATGAGTTAGGAATAGGTTTGAATCAAAGGTGGACAAAGATGTATTCTCTTCTACTACCTCTGCTGCAACTAGTCTGTCCAAGGAAAATTTGTTATAAGGGTTGGGAAGTGCTCAGGACAACCTCTGGTATGAGGTCTTTCCAAGTCTTTTCAGGGCTACTGATTTACCTTCAGGGTTCATCTGACTCATGAAATTCTCACTTTTGGGTTCCAAGAAACTGTAGCATGCTCAACAGCCACAGACTGATAGGCCATCTTGGCAGAGGGTTAAACCAACTGTTACTGGTATGCAATGTGATTCTGAAACTATTGTTTTTTATGATATGTATACATATCTGGATAGATAGATATAGGTTTAGAAATATATTTCCAGTATTTTATCACGCTTCCTAGAAAAAGAATAGTAAATACTATTCTCCTCTTTTTTCCTCGTTTTTCAAGAAGTACAATTTAGTTTTAGGATTGTTGTTCAGTCATGTCTTACTCTTTATAACTCCATTTATAGTTTTCTTGCCAAAGATACTAAAATAGTTTGCAGATCAAGGCAAATTGAGTTTAAGTTACTTGCCCAGGGTCACACAACTCAGGTCTTCCTTCCTATAGACTCTAAATGCCATACATGACTTTCAGTTTTAGAAGTTGTATCTGACTAATCAAAGCTCAGCTGGATTGCAAAGATTACTTTGAAATACCTCATAGGCTTGAAAATCAAGATCAAAGTGGGTAATGGAAAGTCTCAAATTGTTTTCCCAGTGATATCTACTCTTCAGCTTCCTTTGGCCATGCTGAATTGTGATGAATATATATTTACTACTGTCTTTTAGGAGAAAGAGTCAGGATCCTCTAAAGAGCAAGAAGTCTGAGAGATCCTGGAGCCAAATGGGTTTTAATTTAACCATTTACATTTACATTTCTCATCCCCAAATCTGAAGTACTTACTGACATTTAATATCAGTGGTACCTTAACTTTACCAAGTCCCCTTTTAAATAAATTTTGTAATCAATTTACATATAATATCAACAGGCTAAAGCAAACTTTATTCTTTGTAAGAAGAGCAAGTAGATGAATCTTATTAGCATTATTATAATTAATCTGGTTCCATAAAGGTTAGTATCATGATAATAAATGGTTACTTAGAAAGCAAAGATAGGGCAAAGGGAAGAGCATGAAAACAAGGAGGACAGGGAAAGGAACAAAAAAAGGAAGCAGGAAAAAAGTAGTGGGAAATGGCTATCTAGAACCAACCACTGAAAACAGTCCAGTCTTCTATTCTTTTCATGTAAAAATTATTGCCTTTTTAGCAAGGTCACATTTCAACCTATTATCTTTGTAAATAGACTATAGACCTGGGATTTCATATATCCTTGGAATTTAAGAGAAGGTAATTAATTCTCATCGTTCAGAACTAGTCAAACCAAAAACATTTGAACAAGGGAAAACTTAATTTCTACAAAAAAGTATAAATTACTACTGCAATGGAAAGAAGTTAAAAGGTGATTCAGGGAGCTTTAATGAGAGAGGATAATGAAGCTGTCCTCCCCTAAAATACCCACAAAAGAGAAATCCTTATATTTATTGCAGATTTAGGTCCCAGGTTTCATTTAAAGATAATCTTGAGGTCAAAACATGTAATTACTGAACTTCCTTTCTACCTCCTCTCCTACAAGGAAAAACCATTTCATAAATCTCCATCTTCTGGTAACAGTGTCCTAAGGACTATTCATTTCTAATCCAGGAATACATACCATCTGTTCATCTCTAAGATTTTTCTGACCAATTTTTTTTTACAACCTCAGTTAGGTTGTCATTACAATTTCATAAACCTTTTATTCTTCCTTTATTGATTCCCTCTCATTCCCTGTACCAAATTTTCTCCCTGTTTCAACATGTTCTTATCCTCTCAGTGTTTCCATTGGGAATATCCCACATACTCCTACACACTAAGAGCAAATGACTTCTCCTCCAACTTTACTAAAAAAAAAAACAAAGCTATTCAATCTGGGTTCCTTTAATTTCTCTTCTTTAATTTCTCCTTAGCACTTTACATCTTTATATCTCTTTACTATTTTCTTTCTACCTTTCATCTTTGAGGAAGATGCATCTATATTCCTTCATAAAACAGACTCCTACATCTGAATCCTTGTTTTCATTTCCATTTATTCTGACTCTGCTACTACCTTGGTGTAGACCATGTCATCTGTGGGCTATTACAGTATTTCCTGCTCCAAGTGTTATCCCTCTTCAAATGATTCTCCATTCATCTGTCAAACTGATCTTCCTAAAATTCAGGTATGATCATATCAGCCTTTATTTGATAAACTCCAATGGTTCCATATTATCTCCAGAATAAAATATAAAATTCTCCTTGCTTTTTAAAAACCTCCCACAAAGGGTGGCTAGGTGGCGTAGTGGATAAAGCACCGGCCTTGGAGTCAGGAATACCTGGGTTCAAATCCGGTCTCAGACACTTAATAATTACCTAGCTGTGTGGCCTTGGGCAAGCCACTTAACCCCATTTGCCTTGCAAAAAAAAACTAAAAAAAAAGCCTCTCATAACTTTTTGCCTTTCAACCTTTCCAGTGTTTTCTCTCTTTACTCACATCCATGCACTCTATAATCCAATGACACTGGCTTCCTTTATTTCTCCCCTTATAGCACTCCATATTCCCCCTCTCAGCATTTCCCCTTGGCTGTCCCCCAAGAATGTTACAATCTCCTTCCTCATCTCTCCCTTCTGATTTCTTTGATTCAAGCCTCAGCAACAGGCACATTTTTTTTGCAAGAAGTCTTTTCAAATCTTTCTTAGACATATTTCCTTCCTGTTGATATAGAGATATATATATTTTTCACATGTGATACACATGTACACACACATTTATATTTGTATATACATGTGTGTCTTTATTAGTAGATACAGCTAAACATGTATACATATAAACAAGCATGTACACCCATGAATACACACGTACGTTCCATAGTTTTGTTAAGGATATATGGAATGTTCATGGAAGACTAGTATCTCTGGTGTGAATGCTGCCAAGCCCCCTTCAAGATTGCTTATTCACCAAAGTCCCAACTATGACTCCAAGAAATTGTAGTATTGACAGCAATTATGTAACAATAAAGCCCAGGATACAGGATTAATCAGGCTAAATGTAATATATGGATTTCAAACCCATTGATGAATTTGTGGTGTTTCTTACTGAAGAATGTGAAGACTTCCTCCTTTGAAAAAGACAGATGTGAACAATTTATCACTACAGGTCATGAAAGCAGCAGAAGTAGACATTGTAGAGTGCATCAGATTTGACCTAGTTCAGACAATGAAACAGTCAATATACTTTTAAATATTCTTCCATTTAAGAGCAACTAGGTAAATAAAGTACTAGTATTGGAGTCAAGACGACCTCAGTTCAAATATGACCTCAGACACCTAATACTTACCTAGATGTGTAACACTGGGCAAACTATTTAACTTCATTACTTTGAAAAAATATTCTTTCAATTAATTTAAATTGTTAAATTTATTGGCATATAATTGGGCAAAATAAGTCCTAATCTTTTAAAAATTCCATCTTTGTTTTTCATTAGTCTTATCTTTATCCTTTTCATTTTTAAAGCTAGCTTACTGAAGTTGGAACTAGATGCTAATTTTTCTGAAGAAATCACTGTGGTAAGGAGTTCTGAGAAGCTGCTGTAGGTTTTGTAGTCAATTCTAATCTGGTCTACAAACTTGTATACTTACCTCCCAAAAAGCTAATGACAAGTATATGGCCATGTGCTTGCCAGTCGCAGAAAAATGTCATACCAACATCATCAGGACATATGCCGTCACCATGAAAAACCATGATGAGGTCAAAAAGAAATTTTGTGAAGATCTGGAAACCCTCATCACCAATGTGCTAAAAGAGAACATGCTTTTAAATTCTGGATGACTTTAATGCCAGAGTTTGCACAGGCAAAATAGACATGGCAAGGAGTTTAGGAGGAATGGTGTCTAATGGTCACTTGAAGACTTGTGCATGTCATGACGTTCTCAACATCAACATTGTCTTCTACTTAATTAAATGCAGTAAAACTTAGATGCACCCTCATAGCAAACTCTGACATTTAATGGACTATATCATTGTAAGGAGAAGAGAAGTATAAAATGTGAAAATCACAAAGGCAATGTGAGGCATAGTATGCTGGAGTTATCATTGACTTTTGCTCTGGCATTCAACAAAATGCCAGCCCTAGGCATGACACTATCAGATGACTCAGTTGCTAACTGGGACTGAAAGCTGGGTCAAAACATAGTTGGCAACAGTGGAACAGAAAAGGAGAGGTCAGTTTTCAAAGATTTGGTGTACAAAACAGGTAGTCATAAGAGTCAGAATAGTCAAACATTAGACTTGATTAGAAAAAAATAATGGGGAAATTCAAAAACTACTAAATGAAAAAAAAACAAGACAGGGTTTTCCAAGAGTATAATTTATCTGTCTCTAAGAAGGCAGCATTTAGCTCCATGAAAAGTAAAGTATAAGTGAAATTTAGACAGATGGGTTCAGTAAGAAGGCAAATGAAATAAAGTTTTATATCAATAGTAACACTTAAAAATACTTTTATTTTATCAGAATATATTATGCTTCAGCTGAAGTGAAAAAAGCAGGGCTAACAATTCTTATCTCATACAAAGCAGTTGCAAAAAATCACTCTCATGAAAAGAGATAAGGAAGGAAACTATATACTCCTAAAAGTTACCATAAATGATGAAGTAATTTCAATAGTAAATATGTATTCACCAAGTGGTATAGCATCCAAATTGGAGTTGATTGAGACAGTTAAATTCTACTGGTGGGAGACCTGAACTCCCTTTTTCAGAATTAGATAGATTTAACCATAAAATAAACAAAAAGGAAATTAAGGAGGTGCATAGAATGTTAGAAAATTTAGATAGGATAGACCTCTGCAGAAAACTGAATGAGGATAGAAAGGGATATACCTTTTTTTCTGCTGTACATGGCACCTATATAAAAACTGATCATGTATTAGGGCACGAAATCCACATAATCAAATACAGAAAGGCAGAAATTTTGAATGTATCCTTTTTTAAACCATGATGCAATAAAAATCACATTCAATAAAGGGCCATGGAGAGATAGACTTAAAACCAATTGGAAACTAAATAACCTAATTTTACAGAATGAGTGGAGCAGATACTAAATCAAAGGTAGAATTAATGATTCCATCCAAGACAATGAAAATAACAAGAAAACAGCAAAACTTATGGGATATAGCCAAAGCAGTTATTAGGAAAAATGTTATGTCTCTAAATGCTTGCATGAATAAAATAGAGAAAGAGGAGATCAGCGATCTGAGCATACAGCTAAAAAAATGTTAGAGAAAGAACAAATTAAAAATCTCCAATTAAATACATATTAGAAATTCTGAAAATTAAAGACAAAATTAACAAAATCTACAGAAAGAAAACTATTGAACTAATAAATAAAACAGTTTTATGAAAAAACAGTAAAATAGATAAATCTTTGATTAATTTGATTAAAAAACAAAGAAGAAAACTAAATTACTGGTATCAAAATGAAAAAGGTAACTTCACCACCAATGAGGAGGAAATTGAAGTAATCATTTGGAACTATTTTGCTAAATTATATGCCAATAAATTTGATAATGTAAGTGAAATGAGTGAATATTTACAAAAAATATAAATTACCCAGGTTAAAAGAAGATGAAATCAAATAGTTAAATAACTGTGTCTTATAAAATGAAATTCAACCAACCATCAACAAACCCTAAGAAAAAATCTCCAAGATCAGGTGGATTCACATTTGAATTCTATCAAACATTCAAGGAACAATTGATTCCAATTCTATATAGACCTATTTGAAAAAAAAATAGGTGAAGAAGGATCTCTGCCAAATTCCTTCTATTTTACCAATATGGTGCTGATACAAAACCAGGAAGAGTCCATTCACAGAAAGAAAATAATAGACCCAATTTCCCTAATGAATATGGTTGCAAAAATTTTAAATAAAATATTTGCAAAGAGATTAAAGGAAATTATCACTATGGTAATACACTATGATCAAGCAGGATTTATACCAGGAATGCAGGGCTGGTTCAGTATTAGGAAAGCTATCAGCATGATTGATTATATCAAACCAAACCTAACAGAAACCATTTGATTATTTCAATAGAAGCTGAAAAAGCTTTTGACAAAATACAGCACCCAGTCCTACTAAAAACACTAGAAAACAAAGGAATAAATGAATTGTTCCTTAAAAACGATAAGCAGTATCTATCTGAAACTATCAAAAAACATTATATGTAATGGGGATAAGCTAGAAGAACTCTCAATAAGATCAGGTTTGAAACAAAAATGTCCATTATGACTACTCCTATTCCATATTGTATTAGAAATGCCAGCTTTAGCAATGAGAACATAAAGAAATTGAAGGAATTAGAATCAGTAATGAAGAAATAAAGCTCTCACTCTTTGCAGATAATATGATGGTATACCCTGGAATATCATCTAAAAATTACTAGAAACAATTAACGACTTTATCAAAGTCAAAGGATATAAAATAAACCCACACAAAACCTCAGCATTGCTCTATCTTACTAACAAGACATAGAAGTAAGAGCTAGAAAGAGAAAGTCCATTTAAAATAATTTCAGACAGTATAAAATACTTGGGAATCTACCTGCCAAGGCAGTCTCAGAAATGTTATGAAACAATTATAAAACACTTTTCACACAAATAAAATCAGATCAAAATAACTTTGCAAATATCAAATGATCAAGAGTAGACTAAGTTAATAAAATAAAAATGACAATTCTACATAAATTAAATTACTTATTTAGTACCATACCAAAAAAAACTTTCAAAAAATTCATTTAGTGAGCAAGAAAAAAATTGTAACTAAATTTATATGGAGGAACAAAAGGTCGAGAATATAAAAAGGAGTCATGAAAAAATGCATAGGAAGATAGATTAGCCATATCAGATTTAAAATTATAATAAAAAGCATCAGTTATCAAAACTTTCTGGTACTGACTAAAAACCAGAGTGGTGTGACAGTAGAATAGATTAGATGCAAAAGGTACAGCTGGAAATGACTATGCTCATTTGTTACCTGACCAAACCAAAGATCACAGCTTCTGGGTTAAGAACTCAGTCTTTGATAAAAAAAAAAAACTGCTGGAAAAATGGAAAGATAGTGGCAGAAACTTGGAAGAGACCAACATCTCATGTCCTTTACCAAGATAAGGTCAAAATGGGTGCAGGATTTAGACATAAAAGATGATATCATAAATCAATTAAGAAAACAAGGAATAGTTTACCTGTCATATCTATGGAAAGGGGAGTAGTTTATAGCCAAAGAAGAGAGAACATTATAAAAACAAACTGGATAATTTAGATTACATTAAATTAAAAAGTTTTTTCACAAAGCAAAACCACTGTAACCAATATTAAAAGCAATGAAGTGAATTGAGAAACAATTTTTATAAGTATTTTTTCCTGACAAAGAATTTATTTCTAAAATATATAGAGAACTGAGTCAAATACATACATACATATATATATATATATATATATATGTATATATATATACATATATGTATATATATACTCGTCAAATAGTTGAATGATATGGAAAGGCAATGCTCAGACAGAGAAATCAAAGCTATCTATAGTCATATGAAAAATTGCTCTAAATCATTATTGATTAGTGAAATGTAAATTAAAGTATCTCTGAAATACTCCTTCACACTTCTGAGATTAGCCAATATAGGTTGAAAGGGTAATGATCAATGTTGGAGGGAACAGTGGAACACTAATGTATTGTTGGTGGAGTTGTGAACTGATCCAATCTTTTAAGATGGCAATTTGTAATTATGCAGAAAGGGCAATAAAAATGTACATACCCTTTGATCTAGCTACTGGGTCTGTATCCTGAAGAGATCACGAAAAAGCTTAAAAATACCTCATGTTCCAAAATATTCAAAGCAGCTCTTTTTTACTGGCAAAGAATTAGAAATTGAGGGGATGCCCATCAACTGGGGAATGACTGAATAAATCATGATATATATGTGATGGAATATTATTGTTCTATAAGAAATCATGAGGAATGGAATTTCAGAAAAGCCTGGAAAGACATGCATAAATTGATGCTAAGTGAAATGAGCAAAACCAGAAGAACATTATACACAATTACAGCAATGTGGGATGAAGGTCAACCAAGATGGACTTGTTCATTTCAGCAGTACAGTAATCAAAGACAATCTTAAGAGACTTATAATAGAAAAATAGCATCCATATCCAGAGAAGGAACTGTGGAGTTTAAATGCAGACCAAAGCTTATTATCTTCAATTTTTAAAAGTTGTCTTATATATTATATGAGTTTTTTCTCTCTAATGTTTTCTTTCTTCTGTTTGAATCTGATTCTTCTCTCACAACCTATTCCATTTCAATCTATGTTTTTTAGTATGGTTACAAATATAAAGCCTGTATCAGATTGCTTTCTGTATGGGCCAGGGGTGAGAGGGAGGGAGAAAAATTGCAAAACTCAAAGCCTTGTCAAAAAATGACTGGTAAAATTTACCATTGTATGTCACTGAAAAAATAAATAAAATATTTATTTAAAATAAGCACTTTTATTATACCATGAAGTCTATTTGTAGACCAAAGGCCTATGGTTCTTCTCTACTACTCAGTACTGGTGGAGTCATACTAATCAGTGATAAAGATATGATTCTGGAGAGATAGACTGGACAATTCTATAGTATTTTCAATAAATCATCATCAACAATGCTAAAGTCACTGACCATTTACCTCAAGTTAAAGTAAATACTTTTTGAAACAAACTTCCAACTAAAGTACAGATTTTTGAAGGATCGGGTGCAGATTCTATCCTGAGATTTAAGTATACTGCTCATATAGAGACTGACAGAAATTTTCCAGATTATATAGCCCAGAGGTTATCCCCAAGAGTTAAAGAGTGTCTCCATTATTCATTTCTTAAAAGGAAATGGAAATAGTCTGCCCTATGAAAACTATAAAGTGTATCTCTCTCTCTCTTAGTTATTACAATCAAGATTCTTACTAGTGTCCTCCTTAATTGATTGATGTGTCACCTGGAAGATTTTCACCATCTACCCAAGAGCCAGCATGGTTTCAGAAATGGCTGAAGGATGGTTGGTAGTGTTTTGTCCCTGATAATTGCAGGAGAAAAGCCAGAAGCAGAACAGAAGTCTGTATACAATATTCACAGATGTAATCAAAGCTTTTGATACTGTCAGCTCAGAGGGCTTATAGAAGATCATGGAAAAATTTGGTTGTATTGAGGAAATTCATCATTATTGTATGCTAGTATCATGATGGCCTATTTGTAAGGGTTTTGGGTAATGAATGATGCTCTCATGTATTCTTAATCAACAATAAAGTGAAGCAAGATAGTGTACTAGCTCCAATGCTTTTTTTAGCATGATATTTTCAGCAAAATTGTCAGATACCTTCAAAGGTGAAAATAACATCCACATCACTAACCACACTGATCATAAATTATTTAATTTGAAAAACCTATAGACCAACAACAAAGTAGAAGAAGAGCTGCTGCATGATGTGTTTTTTTTTTTTGCAAAGCAGTGGGGTTAAGTGACTTGCCCAGGGTCATATAGCTAGATAATTATTAAGTATCTGAGGCCTGATTTGAGCTCAGGACCTCCTGACTCTTGGGGCAATGCTATATCCATGGTGGCACTTAGCTTGCCCTATTGCATGACTTTTTCCTAGTAGAAGATTATGCACCCAATGCATCTTCTGATGCAAAGAAACAACAAAATATGGATTGATTCTGTACTGCAATCCTAATTTTAGTCTACTAGTTAACACCAAGAAAACATAGGTGTTCCACCAACCAATGCCACATTTTCCATATGTGGAATTATTTTTTACATCAACTGGAGAAATTCTGAATGTCATTGATAAATTTTGGGGCAATAAATTTTCCAAGGTTGTCCACATAGACAATGAGGTTAATGTACACACTGACAGAGTTAGCCAATTCTTTTGGAGATTCTGAAGGAAAGGATGGGAAAGAAGATGTATTAATCTTTCTGTGAAACTGAATGACTGAACAAATTGATCTATGTGATTATGATGAAATGTTACTGTGCTATAAGAAATGATGAGCAGACTGCTCTTCATAAAATGCAGAAAGACTTATATATGGACAGATACAATGTGAAATGTACTGTATGCAGAGAAACAGTATTATAGTGTGTGATCAGCTGTAAATGACAAAATGACAACCTTCTCAGTAATGGTATAACCCAAGACAATTCTGAAGGACTTATGATAAAGAATTCTAACTATCCTCAGGGGAGAGAGAGAGAGAGAGAGAGAGAGAGAGAGAGAGAGAGAGAGAGAGAGAGAGAGAGAGAGGTGTCTAAAATCAGATTGAAGTATGATTTTTAATTTTTTTGAGGTTTCTTTTTGGGGGGGAATGGGTGGTTTATGTTTTCCTACAAAACATGACTATTCTGGAAATGTTTTGTACAACAACATATTTTTAACATATATCAATTTATTTGCTTTCTCAATGAGGGTGGTTGACATTTGGGAAGAAGGGGAAGAATTCACAACTCAAAGTTTTAAAAAGGAATATTAAATTGATGGTGAAATTGTGAATTGATCCAACTATCATAGAGAGCAATCTGGAATCATGCCCAAAGACCAATAAAACTGATTGCCCTTTGATTTAGTAATACCAATAATAGGCCTATATCCAGAAAAAAATCATAAAAAATAAGAGAAATCCATATGTTCCAAAATATATTTAGTTACTCTTTTTTGTAGTGGCTAAGAATTGGAAATTGAGGTGATGTCCATCAATTAGGGAATGGTTGAATGATTTATGATATATGAATGTTATGTAGCTTTATTGTTCAATGAGAATTTGTCAGACTCAAGAGAAGCATAGGAGGAATTACAATGAACTGATGCTGAGTAAAGGGAGTAGAACCAAGAGAACATTGTACACATTAGCAACAACATTATGAGTTAGTCAACCCTGATGAATGCAGCTCTTCTCAGCAATTCAGAGAGCTAGGCAACTCTAGGAGAGCTTCTATGGACAATCCTATCCACAGTAAGAGGAAGCAAAGTGAAGCAAAACAAAACAAAATCAAAAAACCTTACAGAATCTTAATGATGTTACTTTCATTTTTTAAAAAAATTTCTTATGATTTTCTTTCCTTTCCCCCTAATTCTTCATATAGAAAATGACTAATCTATAATTGTGCTAAACACAATGTGTATGTAAAATATTCACCAGACTTTTCACCACTGATAGGAGGGGCTTGGGAAGGGAGGGTGGAAAGAAATTATGTAACTTAAAATATTCATATGCATGTGTATGAATGTTGAAAGAACTTTCATGACATGTAATTGGAAAAATAAAATAAAATACCAATTAAAAATGAATGCTACAACTTGTTTTGACTAGTAGCCAGGGGAAAAACAAAGTAAAATATAAAACTAAAAAAAATATTCGGTGAGAATTTAAATACTGTGATCCTTGCAAGAGATGCATAATTCACACTAATCAGGATCTTTCTGTCTTCTCAGAATTCTGTCTCATAAAGTTGCTTTTCTTTGTGAAACTCAAATGCAGAATTAGTCTCTATACCCTTTGAAAGGTTAAATAATTATTAAAATAAGTCCAAAATTATTTCTGCAGAGCAAAACAGCTTTATAAATAACACTCTTCATTCCTGCAAATAACTCATTCATGGTTCATTTATGATGTTTCACTAAATTCTCATCCATTTTTTTCCTCTCTCTGTCCATATGGCATGCTGCATAGAGGTACTTTCTCCCATTTATTGGACAAATCCATTTCTTGTAAAATGAAAATTATGGCCAGTGATGAATTTCAAATATCTTCACTAAAATGAATGTTTTCTCTTCTGTTCCCTGATTAATGTTTGGTTACCCTACTGTTCATTCAATCAACCATGACTGAAATTTCAGGGATTTTTTTCTTTAATTTTTATCTCTCCACTCCTACATACAATCAAGCACCAAGTCTTCAATTAATAAATATTTAATGAACTTACCCTCTTCTTTCTAGTCCCTGCTTCCATGAACTTAGTAAAGTTTCCTGTTATTGCGTGTCTACTCTATTACAAAATCCTCATAAACTGCAATCCCTGGTTCCAGTATTACTCCCCCTCTAAATAACTCTTCAAATTGTTTCTAATTAATAATTTATAGACAAGTCTAGTCATGCCACTGCATTATTTGTGAATCAGTATGTTTAACCTGTTTGGTATTTTAGGTACTCCATAAATTTATTGCTAGCTTCTAACTTCCCACATTAATCTAGAGCACTATTCTATTTTCTATGCCACTCCAACCAAACTGGAATGTCTGTTGCACCATGCATGTACCCAATACCTTGTCATACATTTATTTTTATTTACTCTTTACCCTTTGTCTAAAATGTCTTTCCTGCCCCTGATTTATGTCTCTTGAATGTCTTTCTGGCTTTCTATATCAAAGATAAAATCTTTATTTTTAATAGTAACCATCCTTCCCTCATTAAAAATCATGTTTCCCCTTTGTCCAAGTCAACTATCAGTTTAATACAAACAAAACAGTAAGCTATACTAAGAAATAGTGAGGAAAGATGAGGTAATATAGCTTGGACATTTAACTTGTAAATATTTAACTTGCATTCATTAGAGTTCACATTTGTGTGTGTGTGCATAATTACAATCTTGCAGGCATAAAAAATGTAGTACTTATAAATTAGCTTTTATTTGAAACTAAAACTAAATAATGTGGTTAACCAAGATAGAATGAGCTTTATGGTGGAAAATATTCATTTAAGAAGATTCATGCAACTTTCTGGTATCAGTGTTGATTTCATATTTTATAGAACAGTAATTATCATGAAAAACTAAAGGTACAGGGCATTATCACATGTCACATTACAATGTTTAAAGAGGAAATTAGGAGGTCCTTCCAAATTAAAGTGTGATAGTGAATAAAAATTAAAGCAGTGAAGACATTGAGAAGACATTGAAATTAGGCCTTTAGGGAAATAAAGCAAAACTGCACTATGGAATATAAGATGAAAATTAAAAAAAATACTTTAAGAAAAGATATTTTATCTACTGAATTATGTCACAGGATTTATAATAGCCTTTTGATTTAACTGGGATATAAGAAGGACCCTATGATATGCTAATCAACCTCTAGGAATGGCTATATCAAATAGTTACCAATATTTACTATAATGTAAAACTTTTTGGGTCTATTTCAGATTGGAATGATTTAAGGGGATTGAGAATTAGAATTGAAAAATATCTGGGAATGTATAAACAAGCTATGGGTATTTTTTCTGTTTTTGATTAGTTCCAGCAGAAAATATCTTTGGGATAATAAGTAAATTCAGAGACACTTTATGTCATCATTTTTCATGGATGAGAGAAAACATGGAAGGATTAGAAAGTGGGAAGTAATCTTCAGTGGATTCTCATGACTTTACCATTCTTCTGCATGACTGGAACTCTTATGCAGCTTCCTTATTGAATAGACTTTCATTACACTCCTGGTCTCCAAGGATGAAATTTCCAAAGGACAAAGGACAATTAATATGGCAAAAAATTTGCTGTACTGGTGACCATTTTATCAAAAACAGATACTTTAAATAGAAACAATATGCTATATCCCCGAGTAATATAAATTCAAAGCTTTTTTGGATAATTTTTATACAAAATCTTGGTTTCCTAAACATCTCATTAAAACCAATAATTAACCATATTATATTTCAATTCATTGATATATACCTATACTTAAAATGTGGTTGCTCTAGCGCTTCTTATTGATTTGCATGTGAAATATCTGCTTACCTTTAAAAATTCATTCTTGAAAGTCTGACAGGTACTACATAAGTTGCATGCGGAACATAAACAAAAAGTTTTTAAGTAGATCCTTAGGACTTTTGTTGTATCAGAACTAAAAAAGCACTTTTCTAAAAGGTATTTTATCTTCTGAATGATGTAATGATTACAAAATTATATATCATTCTTCTGGAACACAATTGTACTGTGAGCAACTTGATGTCAATATTTTATATTATACTATACATATAGAATATATATATATATATATATATATATATGTATACTATACGTTATTTGGAACAGCCTTCTTCCTAGTAGAATGGGAAAGGGAAGGGTAAATACAATGATGTTTAAAGAGCCTGTTGAATCTCCTTCTTTGTAGCAAGGAAATTTTAGAAATCCCTGGATTTTGCTTTATCTTCTTCACTAATCTAAAAAAATATTGTAAATAGCTCTAATGCTTTGAGTCTATTAAAGTATGAAAAAATCCACTAAAATCTATCATAAATTCAATGTTTTAGCTAACTCTAGAAACAGTAAATTTCCTAGTAAATTTCCTACTTCATGCATAGTTTCATTTCTCTAAGCCAAAGTCTGATTTGTGACAATGAAAAGGAATATACATATTTTATTGCACATTTCTTGTATGAGTGGGCATATATGATATATTAGTTTGGAATTCCATGAAGCAGGTATTTTTCTTTAAATGCTGAACCTGATAAACTCAGTCATTTGCTGCCAATTCTCTTAGGTTTTCAATGGATTAAAAGGAATTTCTTTCGAAAGTTATTTCTAGAAATAAACTGTCCTAAGATGATTTATGTTTTATAATACAAATCAGCCTATAGTATATTATTAATACTCTTGAGAAAACTCTTATTAAAATGTGGGTTACATTAATACCCAAGAGAAACAAAAAAGATGAATTCTACCAAAAGGGTGCTAAATTGGGCTTATTATTGTTTTCTCTAATTTTTTCTCCTCTTTCCCCATCTTCAAGGTCTTTCAGAGATTGCCTCTAGTAACTCATCACTAATACATCAGGAAAGTTTTTGGCTGTTTATTTTTATTGTGTTTTTTTTTTGTTCAAGATGAAGGGCTGCATTTTAACAGAAAGATATGGGTTCAAGAATACTAGGAGCAGATATATTATTAGCAAAAGCACAGAAATGGAAAAGTTCAAAATATGGGATGATTGGATCATAAAACTAAAACTAGAAGAGACTTCAGAGTAAATTAGTTTAAAATAATTTTATAAATTAAGAAACAGAAGGGGCAGCTAGGTGGCACAGTGGATAAAGCACCGGCTCTGGAGTCAGGAGTACCTGGGTTCCAATGGGGTCTCAGACACTTAATAATTACCTAGCTGTGTGGCCTTGGGCAAGCTACTTAACCCCAATTTGCCTTGCAAAAACCTAAAAAAAAATTAAGAAACAGAAGCTCAAGATGATTAAATATCCAATATCACAAGAGACATGAAAGATAGGCTGAAGGAACATAGACATTACATTTTGTTTGTATTATTTTGTATATGAAGGGAATTAGTGTGGGAATTGATTGTGTGAAATACTGAACTCAAAGTTAACATAGGCTTATAGGCAATGAGATACTATTAAATAATTTTGTTGTGTAATAATATTAAGGTGTGTGGGAAAGGAAGACAGGAGGCAAACATCCCAATTAAGGGAAACCATATTTTCTTACATCAGATCCAGTGTCATTTCAGATTTTGGATAAAAGAGGGATACATTTTATTTTAAAAATGGTAAATTTGTGGCACATATAGAACTTTCAGGTTGAGATATTCAGAAATGAGTGAGAAATGTGCTGTTAGAGTTCAGGGTGAGGTCAGTGATGAAGACAAATTAATTTTTCCTATATAGTATATTTTATTAATCAAAAATATTAAGAGCTTCAAGTTTATTAATAATATCATAATAATTAATAATATCATTTATCATAATTCTAAAATAGAGTCCAAAATTGGCAATACAGAAAATTAACTATTACTGTCTAATTTTAACATATTTTAATAGAGGATCTATTTTGGATAGATGAAGCAATGAATGATTTTGTAGAGTGGCCTGAGTTCAAATACTACCTTTCTTTCTTATTATCAGTGTCATTTTTCAGTAAATTTCTTAAACTTTCTGAATGGTTCTGTTTTCACATATAATTAATACTGTAGTTGGCCTAGAAAGACTCTAAGACTTTCCAAGACTTTCATTTCTACATCAGTGATCTAGAATCATTTCCATTTTGAAGTTTTGTGACTCCTTAGCTTTTTCAAATATAATTTTTAAATATAAAAAATCAATGAACTTTCCACTTATATTTTAAGAGTTGTTTTATTAGTAACTACTGATTTAAAATTATTGAATATGAAAAGCTTTCAGGAAATCAGTAATGCTTTGAAGTGAATTGGTATTTTATTAATTTCATATATATATATATTTTAAAAATAATAAAACATATGAGAAGCAATTTATGCATTAGCCAAATGATGTATTTTTTCAGTCACTATATGAGCAATTTTCTAGTATGCATATTTTCTAGTAACTAAATAAAAATTGGGGGGGGAACAAGATGGTATAGTAAAGGCAGGGACTTTCCTGAAGTCTCTTCCTCCACTCCTAATACTATTAAATAATGAATTTAACCACATTATAGAATGGCAGAACCCACAAAAAGACTGAGTGAAAGAGTTTTCTAGCACAAGACAACTTAAAAGATTCATGGGGAGGATGTTACACCTGTTACACCAGTATTAGAAAAGACCTACTGTGCAGCCAGGATTATGCTATAAGGAACCTGTTCCAGATATCTAGGAACAGATTGCAAGGCACATGGGTCAGTGGCAGCAGTAGCAGTTTCCAGACCTCTCATCCAAAGGATTGCCAAGGACAATCTGGATGGTCAGCAGGAAAGCACTAACATGCCAGGGATGAGAGAGGAGCATAGTCCAACACAGGATTTAGCAGCATGGATTCTACTCCAGGTCTCAGTAGCCACTTCCAGAGAGCTCAACCCAGGACTGTAAAGGAATAGGAATAGATTACAGAAGTCTTTTTACCATCCCTGAGGTAAGAATCTGTTGCTTTACTCATATTCACTTCTGGGTCAAATCTTGAACTCCAGTCTCAGTGGAGCAAAGATCTTTCTCACAGGTCCAGTGCATAAATGCTTGTGGTCACCCACAGACAAAGTATAAGGCTGGAGAATTGTCATAACTTCTCATAAGATATTGGAGAAACTGAAAAGTTGTAGATGCCTGGAAGCATCTTTGAAATCAGCTGCAAAAATCCCCAAAAGCTTGGGACAATATGTCCTCCACTTTGGAAGCAGAGTCATGCCTGTTGCATCTTCTTTCAAAGAAAAAAAAAAATGAAATTCAATGAAATAGGGGGCTTTCAAAATTTTCTTAGCAACATGTTAAAATCAAATCATTGGCTGGGGAAATGCACAAACAAAAGAAGAAGAAAATCTGGCCATAGACATTTGCTTTGGTCATTGAGAGGGTCAAAATGCACACTCAAAAGAAGATAACAAAGTCAAAACTTCTTTACCCAAAGCCTCCAAGAAAAATATGAATTGATTTCAAGTCATGCAAGAGCTCAAAATAGATGTGGTAGAGGAAATATTGGGAAGAGAAGTGAGAATGATGTGGGGAAAATCATGAAAATCAAATTATTACTTTAGTGAAAGAGCTACAAAAAATGTTGAAGAAAAAAAAATTTTAAAATCAGTATGGATCAAATGAAAAAAGTGGTCCAAAAAACCAAAGAGAGAAGAATGACTTAAAAAATAGAATGATCAAATGGAAAAGGAGATACAAAAACTCTCTGAAGAAAATAATTCCTTAAAATTTAGAATGTATCTATCTAAGGGAAGCTGATGACTGTGAGAAATCAAGAAATAATAAAACAAAACTAAAAGAATGAAAAACTAAAAGGAAATGTGAAATATGTCATTGGAAAAATAATTGACCTAGAAAACAGTTCCAGTAAAGATAATTCAAAAATTATTGGTCTACTTGAAAGCCAAGACCAAAAGCAGAGCCCAGATACTATGCTTTTCAAGAAATCCTTAAAGAAAACTTCCCTGATGGTCTAGAAGAAAAAAGTCAAATAAAAATTGAAAAAAATAACTGATCACTTCCTGAAAGAGATTTCAAAATGAAAACTGCCAAGAATATTATAGCCAAATTTCAGAACTCCCAATTCAAGGAGAAAATATGGTAAGCAGCCAGAAAGAAACAACTCAAATATTGTGGAGCCACATATAGGATAATACTAGTTGTAGCAGCTTTTTCATTAAGGGATCATAGGATTTGGAATATGATATTCTGGAAGGCAACCTGGAATCAGCTACTTAGCAAAAATGAACATGCTCTTTCAGAGGAAAAGATGGACACTCAATGAAATAGGGCACTTTCAAACTTTCCTGATGAAATGACCAGAATTGAACAGAAAATTTAATCTTCAAAAACAAGACTCAAGTGAAGCATAAAAAAAGATAAACAGGAAAGGCAAATATGAAGGGATTTAGTGGTGTTGAATTGTTTATATTCTTGCATGGGAAGATGAGGGTAATAACTTATACGAACTTTCTTATTTATTAGCGTAGTTAGAAGGAGTATATATAGGCAAGGTAATGGTGGGAGTTGAATTTAAATGAATAATAAATAGGGAGTTGATGGAATAGAGAGAAATATACTTGGAGAAAGGGAAAAGAGAGATAGAATGGCATAATTATTTCACATAAAAGAGGTAAGAAAAAGTTTCTTCAGTGGGATGGCAGAGGGGGGGAAGGTGAGGGGAAGTAGGTAAGCCTTACGCTCATCAGAAGTGGCTCAGAGAGTGAATAACACACAGAAACAATTGGATATACAAATTTTTCATACCCAAGAGGAAAGTAGGAGACAAAAGGGATGGGAGAAAGGTGATAGGAGAGTGGTAGGTGATAGAAGGAAGGAAAGACTGTGGGAGGGGGTGGTCAGATGCAAAACACTTTTGAGGAGGGACATGGATAAAAAGAGAGAGAACAGAATAAATAGATAGGTGGAATACAGTTTGCAATAGTAAATGTGAGAAAAATATTGAAACAAATTTCTCTGGTAAAGATCTCATTCTTCAAACATAAAAATTGATTCAAATATATAAAAAGAGCCATTTTCCATTTGATAAATGATCAAAAGATATGAAAAGTTTTCAGATGAGGTTATCAATGCAATCTAACTAAATCATCTTTAAATGTCTAACTCACTATTGATAGGGGAAATGTGGGTTGGAACAATTCTGAGGTACTACCTTATACCTATTGGCTAATAGGACAGAAGGAGAAAATGACAAATGTTGGAAGGGATGTAGAGAAATTGAGACATTTGATGTACTATTGGAGGAGTTGAGAAATGATTCGACAATTCTGTAGAGAAATTTACCCCAAAGGGCTAAAAAACATGCCTACCCTTTGACCTAGTGGTGCCACAGCTAGGTCTATATTCCAGCAGAGAAGAAATATGGGAAGAAAAGAATCTATATGGACACACACACACACACACACACACACACACACACACACACACATATATATATATGTTTATATTCATAGCAGATCTTCCTGGTGTCAGGGAGCTAGAGATGGAGGGGATGCCCAGGGGTGCAAACTGTGGTATGTGATTGAGATGAAATGCTATTCCGTTATGGGCAATGATGAACTAAATATTCCAAGTTAAAAACAAGGCAAAACAAAACAAATTTAAAAAAATATTACATGATAGAAGCTGAGAAATGTACTTTATACAAAAAAACCAGCAGGATGATCTGCTGTGAATAATCTATCTTTTCTCAGCAATGCTGTGTAACTCAAAACAACTCCAAAGGATTTATTATAAAGAACGCTACCCTGAGGGGATGCCAATCAATTAGGGAATGCTTAAACAAGTAATGGCGTATAAATATTATGGAATACTATAATTCTATAAGAAAATATATATGATCAGATTATAGAAAACATGGAATGATTTACGGAATCTGATGCTGAGTGAAGGGAGCCAAAGGAAGAGAATGATGTGTACATCATCAACAATATTGTGAGATGACCAACCCTGATGGATGCAGCTCCTCTCAATAGTTCAGACAGCTAAGACAACCCTATTAGACTGGCTATGGACAAGGCTTTATCCATCCAGAGTAAGAAAAACAAAACAAAACAAGAAACCCTTCAGAATCTGCTGAATTCTATATTCACTTTTTTAATTGATATTTCATTTTTACAAATACATACTATATGTATTTCAACATTCATCCATTTGCATATGTATATTTTGAAGTTACAAAATTTCCTTCCCAGCCCCTCCCCTCAGTGGCAAAAAGTCTGGTTAACATTGTACATGCATATTTTTTGTTAAACATGTTGACAGATTAGTTATTTTTGGTATGAGGAATTAGGATTAAGGGAAAGAGATACATAAGAGATAATTTTTATAAAGTGTTCATCAGATTATGAATGGTTTTCTTTTGTTTTGTTTTGTTTTGTTTTATCTTGTTTTGCTTTTTGTTTTATTTTGTTTTACTTTCTCTGGATGGGGATAATATTGTCCATAGCCATTTAAAACAGTTGTTCTAGATCTCCAAATTGCAGAGAGGAGCTGCTTCCATTAAAATTGAGCATTCACAATGTTCTTGTTATTGTGTATATTTTTCTCTTGGTTTTGCTGCTTTCTCTCAGTAACGGATCCTGTAATTCATTCCATGCTTCTGTAAAGTCCGATCATTTATAGTTTCTTATAGAACTATAGTATTCCATAGTATTCATGTACCATAACTTGTTTAGTCATTCCCCAGTTGATGGACATCTCCTCAATTTCCAATTCTTTGTCAGTACAAAAAAAGCTGCTATGAATATTTTGGAACATGTGGGACATTTCCCATTTTTATGTTTTCTTCTGGATATAGGCCTAGAATTGGATACATTCACTTTTTAAAAAATATTTCTTATGCATTTCTTTCCCTTAATCCTAATGCCTCATACAAAAAGTGACTAATCTGTAAACATATTTAACACAAATGTGTATGAACAATATTAAGCTAGCTGGGGGGGGTGCAAGGGAGGTTGGAAGGAAATCTTACAACTTAAAAAAATATGTATATGAATGAATGTTGAAAAGATTTCATAACATGAATTTGGAAAAATAAAATATCAATTAAAAATAATGCTATCCATTCCAAAGAAAGAACGGATGGCAACTGAATACAGATTGAAGCATGTTTTTTTCTTTATGTTTCTTAAGATTTCTCTTTTTTTTCAGGGGGGGTATGTTAACTTTTATAGCATGACTATTGTAGCAATGTTTTCATGACTACACATTTTTTAACCTATGTCAAGAAACCTGCTTTCTTAATGAGGGGGAGTGAAGTCAGGAAGAAGAGGAAGAATTTGGAACTCAAGGTTTTTCAAAATGAATATTGAAACTTGTTTTCACATGTAATGCATGGAAAAAAAGAAAAAAAAAGCAAAGAAAAGAAAACAGAATGACAGTAAAAAATAAACAAAAATAAAAAATGGCAATGTTTTGGGAGCAGATCAATTTGTAGATCCCTTGAAAAAACTCTATAGTACAAAAATTCTTCAATCTACAGTTTAGGAATCTTAGGGTTAACTGTGTAACAGAACTTGTAACAATATACCTCTTTTCACTGGTAAATCTAATTATCTTTAAGGGAAACTTATCTATTCTAACAGCTGCTTAATTTTTTTTTCTTTTGTCAATTTTCTCTAGTATTCTGAGTACTCTACAGCATCTGGATGAGTACCAAAAAATTAGTTCTTGAATTCCTACTGAGAATAATTCAACTTCGTTTTATGGCTTCTGTTTATCTCTAATTCTCTTTTTACCAGCATAGTATTTTTATTTTTCAAATCGTATGTAAGAAGAAATAGAACAAAAGGGAAAAGCAAAGAAGAAACCTAACAAAGTGAAAATAATACAATTTTATCTGCATTCAGATTCCATAGTTCTTTAGAGGTGGATATCATTTCATATCATGTGTTTGGAATTGTCTTGGTTCATTCTATTGCTGAGAAGAGATAAGTCCATCATGGTTATCATTCCATAGGATTAATGTTATTGTGTACAATGCTCTCCTGATTCTACTCACTTCACTTAGCATCAATTCATGTAAGTTTTCCAGGTATTACTTAAATCTGACTACTCATCAGTTCTTATAGCAAAATATTATTCCCTTCCATTCCATATCAAAACTTGCTCAGTCATTCACTAATGCATTTCTTTATCCCCATAAAAAGAGCATCTATAAGTGATTGATGTGCAGTCTTTTTGGACATGTTGGTCCTTTTCCATTTTTTATAATATTTTTGGGATACAGATGCAGTAGTGGTATAGTAAAGGATGTGTACAGTTTGATAGCTCTTTGGGCATGGTTCCAAATAGCTCTTCAGAATGATTGAATCAGTTCAGAATTCCACTAAAGTTCATTAGGACTCACAATTTTCTCATATCATTTTCCTTTTTTCTCATTTTAGCCAGTCTGATAAGTGTGATATGATGCTTAATGTTGTTTTAATTAGTATTTAATCAATACAAATTTAGAGTTTTAATTTCCTCATCTGAAAACTGCCTGTTCATATCCTGTGACCATCTATATATTAGAGAATGACTTGAATTCTTATAAATTTGACTCAATTCTCTCTCTCTCCATATATATATATACACACACACACACACACACATATATATATATATATATATATGATGTATGTATGTATTAGAAGTATACCCTTTATCAGAAAGAATGGCTTTAAAATTATTTCCCAAATTTCTCCTTTTCTTTTACTTGTTTGCATTGGTTTTGCTTAAATTTGCAATTTAATGCAATCAAAATTATCCATTTTTGAAATTCATATATTCTATCTTGTTTTGAAATAAATTCTACCCTTCTCTACAGATCTGAAAGGTAAAATATTTTTTGCTCTCAAAATATACTTGGTACCACCCAAAATGTTCAAATCATGAATCAATTTTGTTTCTGTAAAATGTTAGCCTGTGCATAATTTCTGCCATACTAATATCCAGTTTTTTCAGCAGTTTTTGTCAAATAGTGAGTGCAGTCTTCGAGTTCATCAAATAGTAGATTGCTAGAGTCATTTATCACTGCATCCTGTGTACTTAATCTATTCCACTGATGTATCTTTCTGTTTCTTAGCCAAATCAAAATAGTTTTTGATGACTATGGCCTTATGATATAATTTTAGATTTTTATAATTGTTTAGAATATTAACTAGGCCATATTTCTTTTCATTTTTCCCATTAATATTCCCTTTATATTCTTGACCTTTTGCTCTTCCAGATGAATTTTTTTATTATTCTTTCTAACTCTATGAAATAATTTTTGGAAGTTTGATTGGTATGGCAATGAAAAAGTAAATTAATTTAGCTACTCTTGAGCAACTGATATTTTTCCATTTGTTTAGATTTATCTTTATTTGTGAGAAAAATGTTTGGTAATTGTGGATTTATCTTGACAGGCAGACTCCTCTAAATTTTATATTGTCTATACTTATTTAAAAGGAATTTCTTTATCTCTTCCTGGTGAATTTTGTTGGTAATATGAAGAAATGATGATGATTCATGTAGATTTATTTTATATTCTGTTACTTTGCTGAATTTAATTATTCCAGGTGGATTTTTTAGTTGACATCTAGAATTCTCATTAGTATATCATCTTATTAGCAGAATGATTATTTTGTCTCTTCAGTTGTATTATAATTTCTTTCATTTCTTTTTCTTTTATTATAGCTTTCAAATAGGCCAATAATTCTTAAATTTTGTCTCTGGTATCTGTTTTTAAGGTCAGTTGTTTTTCCACAAGGACATTTTATATCTTCAAATTTTCTTCTTTTGATTTTCTTTGATTGGTTCTTGCATTCTCATAGTATCATTAATTTCAACTTGCTAAATTCTAATTTTTAAGGAATCATTTTCTTTTGTTAGCTTTTTGTACTTTTTTTCCATTTTAGCAATTCTACTTTGTTTTTATTTTTGCAAGGCAATGGGGTTAAGTAATATGCCCAAGGTCACATGGCTAAGTAATCTTTAAGTGTCTGAGGTTAGATTTGAACTCAGGTCCTCCCACCTCAAGGACTGGTACTCTATCCTTTGCACCATCCCAACTAATTCTATTTTAAAAATTGTTTTCTTCTTTCAATTTTTATGTTTTGATTTGTAAGGTGATCATTTTTCATAATTCCCTTGTTTGACTCTTATTTCTTTTCCCAATTTTTCTTTTATCTCTTTTATATGATTTTAAAAACTCATTTTGAGTTCTTCCAAAAATAATTTTTGGACCTGAGTTCAATTCATATTCCCCTTTGAGAATTCAGATTGTGTTTTGATCTTCCCTTTCACCATAGTAGATTTCTATGGTCATGGTTCTCTTTTTTTTTTTTTTTGCAAGGCAATGGGGTTAAGTAGCTTGCCCAAGGCCACACAGCTAGGTAATTATTAAATTATTAAGTGTCTGAGGTCAGATTTGAACCCAGGTACTCGTGACTCCAGGGCTGGTACCCTATTCACTGTGCCACCTAGCTGCCCTGTCATGGTTCTTTTTCCAAATTTTTGCTCATTTTTTTAAACTGCACTTGCTCTGTGCTGCACTCCTTTACCCAGGTGAAAAAATACCTTTTTTGAAGTCTAAGTTATTTTGGGATAGAAAATTGTTTAATTCCATATTTTTATTCCAGAATACTTTTAGAGGCTTGATTTGATGTTGTTTCCAAGGAAAAAATTCATGTAGTTTTCAGATTGAAAACTACATGCATATATGCATAATATGTTTTATACACACACACACACACACACACACACACACACACACACACATATATATACATACTAAAAAGGAAGATAAAATTAGACATTTTATTGCACCTTTTGTTCAAATATGCCCTTTGGGGACTGTTTCTATTGCCAATCTTAAGTTAATATTAAAGTTATTAATGCAACAGGTTAAGAAATAGGATGTTATATTTCACTCCAAAATGATCAGATAAATCTGGTAAGATAAACTTTTTTTTCTCCAGGGATGAATGCCAAGTTTTATACTCTGGATCAGAAAATCAACTGCATAAGTAAAAAGTAAGAAAAGTTGACTTAATACTTTCAGTACAAGAGACGAAGGAAGTTGTGCAACAAATTGATTGACTGTTGCTAGAAGGACATGAAGAGCAGTGCAGCTCTTTCAACTATGCATACAAATAATCCTTTTAGACATAGTAATTCATGAGTGTGGTAATTCAAATTATATCTTATTTATCATATATATACACATATATATATATATATATATATATATATATATATATATATATATATATATATATATGCCTGTTGTGTTAGAGGAACATAGCATGAAAATTGGAGGAGGTAAATCTCTTTGATAAACACTCTTGGTATCATATGTATGCACTCAAAAGTTTGTAAAGTGGTACCTGCCAATTTACCACTGAGTCCATCAAATTACTCTTGTCAATGGTTATATTATCTATACACAAAATTCTAACACCTCTACAAAACCTGATGCTGCAAAGTTCAGAGAAAGGGTCATTGATTTCCTTTTTGCTGAATACAATGAGCAGTTTCACACAGAAGGCAGACCATCAATTAATCCTCTTTCTTATCATCTGACTGAAAGACATTTTTCAGCATCATTTTCTAACAAAGTCTTACAGGACTGATTGTGAACTTAGTAGAAACAAAGCAAAAACATGAGAGATGTAAGTGCACCACATACTGTAAATAGTGTAATGTATCAATGCATGTAAATATTTGCAATAAGCACCACTATACACTCCAGTACTATAAGTTGAAACCCAAAAACATTGTTAGGAATGCTTTTTCCCATTTTTGACAATAAAGCTTATTATATTGAAAAAATACTTGTTTTCTCAAAGGTTGTTTTTGGCTCATTTATAGAATTTATAATATATTTAGCCCTGGAGCAAAAAGAAAACTTTTTTCTAGTACCAAAAGAATTAATAGTAATTTGTGCAAAAAAACATTGGATTCTAAATATGCAATAAGCTCAACTTAAATCAGTGGCGTGATTTGATAGTCAAGAAGGCTGTTACATACTTAGACTACTTTCATAAAGTTATTGCATCTAGTACTATAACTGATAATCTTTCTTTATAGTGGCCTATTCAACCATTCACATATCTGTGAAGATTATCTTGTGCTAAAAAGAATTTTGACTAATAAGCTAAAAAGCTTCCCAAAGAGGGAAACTTGGATGATGGAGAACCTCAAATTCATGATATATATTTGGATAAATGTGCTATGGCTATACTTAGAAATCATTCATCCTTAGTCACTTCTTTGAATTCTTAGTTACCTTCAAATTTTACTAGCTTTACTAGTTCTCTATTCTGAAAACAACTATTGAAATTTTTTGAGAAATATCATGGTCCAATGAATAATACTGTGGACAAGTCTTAGAAGCAAAAAAAAGTGGGTTAAAATCTCACTAATAGAATAAAATACTTGTGTTTTTTACCATATACAAGTCACTTGATTTTTCTTTACTCATTTATAGATAAGATGCTGATTTGTATAAAAAAGTAGAAGTTTCAACACTGGGCATTTTCTTCACCTAGTAAATCACAGACCCAAATTCCCATTTGCCTTGAAAAAAAGTTCTAATTTTATGACCTATGGATGTGTCCCAAATACACTATTATACACTATTTGACAAATCAGAATCATATCAAAATTGTATAATTATTATGAAATGTCCATTTTAAAATAAATATAGTTTATTAGTATAAGTATTTCATTTTTTATAAATCAGATGTGAGATCAAGGAGGCAACAATGCTATCACTAAAGGGTCAACATTTCATGGGGACTTGCAGAACTCTACCAGGAGAGTCCCCTTAAACAAAAAATGCAAATGCAGAAAAGGATAGGCTAGTGTAATGGAGAGAGTATTCACCTCTGAGTTAGGCAAACATTGGTTCAAATTATCTATTATTATCTATCTGACTGTGGGGAAGTCAATCATTTCTCAGGACCTAAGACAACTCAATAAGGCATAACTAATTAGTTTTAAAGAGGTTATTATCCACCTCTTCTACATCTCAATGTCATCACTAATTCTTGGTATATTTACATGAAATAAATTCATTAGAGTTGGAATGTGGTTCATACCCATTTTTGGATAACTGAGACCATTTGCATCATGGATCAGAGTTCATGGATCTAAGGTTATCCCTGATAAATGTTCAGTTCCCATTTCCATCAGTTCCTCACTTCCAGTGTCATTTATCCTCATTTAGTCCTAAGTTTTCAAGTCTCCTATCTAATCTCTCTTACATGTCCCAAGAATTCAGAATGGCCCAAGGCCATCTGTACTAGATCTAGTCCTGCTCACAGACTATTTTCTCCATTTTCTTCTGATACTACTTTTCTTTCTGGTCTCACTCACTTCAGCCTCTGCTCTCTCTCTCTCTCTCTCTCTCTCTCTCTCTCTCTCTCTCTCTCTCTCTCTCTCTTTATTCTCATGGTAATGATCAAACTCTGCTGACTTAATGTTTACTACAGAGTCTTATAAATAATTATGAAATATAAAATAAATGTGTATATTTATGTTATGAATGGTATGAAGAATTTCAATGATTATTCAAAGACTTGAGAATGAAATAGCCATGTTGAGCATTGTCATTATGTTCCACTGTTTTTACATAATGGTGATAATAGCAAAAAAAAATGAGGGAACACATTGTAATGCTTAAAAGGAGGATAAAATTAAACATTTTATTATATCAGTTGTTCAATTGTACCATTTGGGAATAAAATTGGGGTTCCCAATTCTAAGGTAACATTAAAGTTATTAATGCAACAGGTTTAGGAAACAGGATGTTATATTCTATTCAGAAATGAAATGTTTAGAAATGCAGGGGATATCAGAAGTGGCACAATTAAATACCAATTTCTCAGAGCTCCATGGTTCATATTCTCATAAAAATACTCAGTCATCTATATCATGTAGAGATTATTTTTTCCAAGCAATCTCCATAACAGATATCAGAGGAGGCATTTAGACAAAAATGTATCTATTTATATAAATGATAAGTCTCTTAAGATTTTTCTTAAAAGTCCCCGACCTTTAATAGAAACACCATTCATGCATTCAGCATTCCAGTTGATATCATTTTGTATTCATTAAGACTGTGTGAATTTTTGGCAGTTTATCAATTAACTATCTAGTGTGGTAATTATTGGACCAGTGAAAACTTATTACACCCCTTCTAATTAAATGCATTACTGTGATAAAACAGTGAAATGGCTTCATGTATTGTAATTTAATCTAACCTTTAATGTGACTACCACATAGAATATGGATGGACCTGGATTGTCAGGGAATCATGACAAGTACAATCTGATCACCCTGACATAAAACAAATTAGCTAAAGAGTAATGGGCTATAGAGTAGCTGACTTCTAAATAGAGAAATCATATAGATAATTTGTCTACAAGAAAACCATCCCAACTAACTTCCTTAACTGGTCCCATTAAAATAACCTAAAATAGAATTATAAGAAATTATTTACATGACAGCTATGTTGCATATGGAAAATAAATCCTTGAACAGTCAAAATATACCTGAAAAAAGTTGAAAATTGTTTTTACAAAAGCAGAAAATTCTTAAAAGAAGTCAGTGATAATAAAGATAGTTTGGGATGATTTGGGTTTAAGACTTATTTCAGTTACAAATATCTTGTGTAACACTTTGACTTCTCACTATCTTACTCCATCCATATCCAATCAAATCATCCTGGTTACCTTCATAATATTTATTCCATATGTCCATTTCTCAACTTTGATAGTGCCAGCTATCAGTAGTGGCAGATCCTCATCACCTCATGCCTGAACTATTGCAATAAGTTGCTGATTGGTCTTCCAGTTTCAAGTCTCTCCTCATTTTAATCCATCCACCACACAGATATCAAATTGATTTTCTTAAAAAAATAGGTTCAATGGATCATGTAGCCTCTACCATCAGATATAAACCCTTCATTAAATTTTAAAACCCTTTATAGCCAGAATCATTTCTACCTTTCCAGTCTTCTAGGAACTCTGTGTTCCAACTCTACTGGTCTCTTTGCTATTCATCACTTTGGACACTCCATCTCCAGACCCTGCCTAGCTCTCCCCGTTGCTTGGAATACTTTGCCTTCTCATCTTTTTCCCCTAACTTTCTTCAAGTCTCTGGTAAGCATTCCCAAATCTTCTGCAAGCAGTCTTTTTCAGACCTCTTTAAACTTGTAGACGTTTCTCTAAGATTATCACTGTTTTATATTTTATCTTGTTTATAAGTAGTTATTTCCATGTGTTCCACATTGTCTCTCATAGCATTATGATCTCCTCCACATTAGAGATCCCCCCCCTTTCTTTGTATCCTGTGTACTAAGCACTAAGTACATGGCACATAGGCAGTTAAGAAATGATGATTGACGGAATCAGCTACTCAGCAAAACTGAACATCCTCTTTCAGGAGAAAAGATGGACATTCATTGAAATGGGGAACTTTCAGACTTTCCTGTTGAAATGGCCAGAACTGAACAGAAAGTTTGATCTTCAAGTAATGGACTCAGATGAAACAAAGAGTGGGTGAATGGAAAGGACTATTTATGAGAAAATTAATGATGTTGAACTACTTGTATTCCTGCATGGAAAGATGATAGTAATAACTCATATGAGCCATCTTGTTTATTAGAGCAGTTGGAAGGAAAATATATAGACAAGACATAGATAGGATGGAGTTGAATATAAAAGTATGATATATTATAAAGATGGAGTCAGTGGGAACAAAGGAATGTATTGGGAGAAAGAGAAAGGAGATGGAAAATGGGCTAAGATATTTCATGGAGAAGAGTCAAGAAAAAACTTTTACAATGGAGTAGAAATAGGGAAGGTGAGGGGGGATGAGGCTTCATTCTCAACAGAAGTGACTCAGATAGGAAATAACATATACACTTAATAAGGTATGCAAATCTATCTTACCCTAGAGGAAACAGCAGAGAAAAGGGATGGGAGAAAGGGGACAGGTGAGGGGGAGTGGGGGTGAAGGTGAGAGAAGAGAGGGAAGATCATGGGAGAAGGTAGTAGGCTAAAACACTTTTGAAGAGGAACAGCTTGAAAAGGGAGAAAATAAAATAAATGGGAATGGGGAGGAATAGAATGGAGGGAAATACAGTTAGCAATAGCAATTGGGGGGGGAAATATTGAAGCAACTTCTCTGATGGACTTATGATAAAAAGTGTGACCCATCCCAGAGACAGAACTGATGATACCTGAACACAGACTGAAGTGCGCCTTTTTTTTTCTTTTTCTCTCAATTTATTTTCTTGAGGTTGCTCTATCTTTGGGGGGGGGGGGAGTGGAATTATGTTTTCTTTTAAGTAAACAATTGTAGTAATGTGAAAATAAATAAATAAGTTTAATAAAAAAGAAATGGTAGTTGACTATTAACCTTATTCAGCAAATCACATCTTTCTGAACACCAATTTCCTTATCTATGCAATTAAAAGTGAATGTTCCTTCTAACACTCAAAGTAGGCAATACATTTCTGCAAGAATTTATTTCACCATTTCAAAGTTTTCAGCTAGCAGACAATGGAATGGGGAGACAGACATGGAAGAGGATTCACTGACCTGTGGACAAATAGTAAATAATTCAGTGACATCATATAGGGATAAGGAAAAAAGTAAATCCTTTGCCCCTAGGAATCTCATAACCTTTAATTTTAAATCTTCCTAAAGTTGATAATTCATATAAGATTGAACATTGTTTCTAATTTTATTTTATTTTTCCTATTACATGTAAATATTTTCCTATTACATTCAGTCATTTGCTAGTTTATGAGTTTTACATTTTTCTAATAGTACTTTTCCCTCCCCCTTTCTTCATGGCAGTGAACAATCTGGCTAATGTTGAATATTTATAATTGTGTTAACATTATTTCCATTAGTCATCTTGTGAAAGAGTTTAGAATGGGAGGGGGTGGAACCATGAGAAAGAAAGAAAAATCATAAAAAAAGTTTTAAAATATAGCATGTTTTGCTTTGCATTTAGACTCCATAGTTTTTTTCAGGCCCCTCTGGATGTGGATAGCATTTTCCATAACAGGTCTCTCGGAATTGTCTTTGATCTCTTGACTCTGCTCACTTCATTCAGTATCAGTTTATTCAAGTCTTTCCATCCTTTTCTAAAATCCAGTCACTCATAATTTCACACAGAACAATAGTGCTAAATAACATTCATATGCCATAACTTGTTCATCTATTTCCCAATTGATAGACATTCCCTCACTTTCCAATTCTTTGACACTACAAAAAAAAACTGCTATAAAGATTTTGAACATATAATACTTTTCCTTATTTTATGATCTCTTTTGGAAATAGACCTCCTAGTGGTACTGCTAGAGCTAGAGGTCTAAACAGTTTTGTTTCCCTTTGGACATAACTCCAAAAAACTCCACCATTTGTGCATTCATTAATGTCCCAATCCTCATCTCCAATATGATCATTTTCCTTTTTCTTATCCTAGCCAGTCTAAGATAGATTTGAGATGGTACTCAAAGTTGTTTTTATTTGCATTTCTCTAATTAATAATGATTTGGAGAATTTTTAATTATTATAGACAGCTTTAATTTCTACATCTGAAAACAATCCTCATATCTTTTGCCATTTATTAATTGGGAAATGATTTGTATCCTAATAAATTTAATCTAATTCATCTATATATTTTAGAAATGAGTCCTTTACCAGAAACACTATTTCTTATTGTTTCTCAGTGTTCTGTATTTCTTCTAATATTGGCAGCATTTGTTTTTATTTATGCAAAATTTCTTAATTTAATGTAATAGAAATAATCAGTTTTGAAATTTATATAGTTTTCTATCTCTTGTTTGGTTGTAAAATAATATTCTCTCCATAGAGCCAACACTTAAAAGTATGCCTTGTTTACTTATTTCTTCTGTAGTATCACCCTAGACTTGCATGTCTAGATCCTGTACCCATTTTGAACTTATCTTGGTATAGGGTGTGAGATGTGGGTTGATGCCTATATGTTACCATACTAATTTCCAGTTTTCCTAGCAGTTTTTTCCCAAATAGTGAATTATTATCCCAGAAAAATAGTGTCTTTTGGCTTATCAAAGAATAAATACTAAAGTCAATTACTACTATAACTTTTATACCTAATAAAATCCAGTGATCCACTTCTCAATTTCTTAGTCTGTACCAGAAAATTTTGATGATTGTCATTTTATAATATAATTTTATATCTGAGCAACTAGACCATTTTTCTTTGCATTTTTTCATTAATCCCCTTGATATGTTTGACCTTATGTTGTTCCAGTTGAATTTTCTTACTATTTTGTGTACCTCTGTAAAATTCTTTTATGGTGGTTTGATTGGTATGGCACTGAATAGCTAAGCTAATTGGGGTAGATTTGTCATTTTTATTATATTACCTCAGTCGAACCATTAGCAATTGATATTTTTCCAGTTCTTTAGATCTGGTTTTATTTGTGTGAAAAGTATTTTGTAATTGCTTTCATATAGTTTCTGGGTTTGGCTTGGCAGGTAGAATCTCAAGTATTTTATATTATTTATAATCACTTGAAATGAGATTACTCTATCTCTTGGTCTTGGATTTTATTAATCATATATATATATATATATATATATATATATATATATATATATATATATATATAATGATCCATGTTTGTTTATATTACATTCTGCAATTTTGTTACAATTGTTAGTTGTTTCAAGAGATTTTTAAGTTGATTTTCTAAATATAGCATTGTATCATCTGCAAAGAGCAAAAGTTCTGTTTCCTCAATGTCAATTCTAATTTTTACAATTTCTTTTTCTTTTCTTATTGCTAAAGTTAATATTTCTAATACTATATTGAGTGGTAGTAGTGATAATGAGCATTCTTGTTTCACCTATGATCTTATTGGAAATGCTACTGGTTTATCTCCATTACATGAAATATTTGATGATGGTTTAAGATAGATAGATACCACTTGCCATTTTAAGGAAAACTAGATTTATTTCTTATTTTCTTTAGTGTTTTTAATAGGAATGGAAATAGCATTTTGTCAAAGACTTCCACAGCAACTATTGAGATAATAATATGATTTCTATTAACTTTGTTATTGATAAGATCAATTATGTTGATTGTTTTCCCAATTCTGAACCATACCTGCCTATCTAGTATAGATCCTGCCTGATCATGGTAAATTATCTTTCAATAATTTGTTGTATTCTCTTAGTTAAAATTTTATTTAAAATTTTTGCCTCAGTATTCATTAAAGAGATAGTCTCTAATTTTCTTTGCCTTTTTTGACTCATCTTGGTTCAGATAAGAGCACCATTATAGTGTCCTAAAAGGAATCTGGTAGAACTTCATCTATTTTTTAAAATAGTTTACATAGAATTGGGATTAATTGTTATTTAAATTTTTGTAGAACTCACTTTTAAATCCATATGACCCTGGAGATTGTTTTCTTAGGATAGTTTCTTGATGGTTTCTTCAATTTCTTTTACTGAAATGGGTTATTTAAGAATTTTATTTCTACTTCTATTAATGAGTAGCTTATATTTTTGTAAATCCATTTCACTTAGATTTTCAAATTTGTGGTATATAGTTGGAAAAAATAGCACTGAATTATTATTATTTTAATTTCCTCCTCATTGGTGATGAGTTCACCCTTTTTGGTTTTTTTACTAGTATTTGATTTTCTTTTTTTTCTTTTTAAAATCAGATTAATTAAAGATTTTCCTATTTTATTCAAAAAAATTGGCTCTTGGTTTTATTTATTACTTCAATATTTTTTTTAACTTTCGAGTATATAAATTTCTCCTTTAATTTTCAGAATATCTAATTTGGTATTTAAATAGGGATTTTTAGTTAATTCATTTTCTCTCTCTTTTAATTTAATGACCATTTCATTGAACTCCTCTATCTTATTCATATAAGCATTTAGAGATAAAAAGAATTTCTCCTAAGTACTGATTTGTTTGCATCCCACAAGCTTTGGTATGAAAAATCATAGTTTTCATTGTGTAGGATGAAATTGTTGATTATTTCTAAGACTTGATATGCAGTCTATTCTTTTTTTAACTGTATTTATTTATTTATTTATGTTCACCCATCTGCATATGTATATTTTTAAGTTACAAAATTTCCCCCTTCCCACCCCACTCCCCTCAGCAGTGAACAGTCAGATTAGCATTGTACATACATATTTTTGATAAACATGTTTGCAGATTAGTTATTTTCAGTATGAGAAATTAGGATTAAGGGAAAGAATTATATGATATAATTTTTTATTAAATGTTCATTAGGTTCTGAAAGGTTAGGGTCTTTTTGAGTGTGTGTTTTGTTTTGTTTTTCTTCATCTTGATGGGGATAACATTGTCCATAGCTAGTTTAATATAGTTGTCCTAGCTCTCTGAACTGCTGAGAGGAGTTGTTTCCATCAAGGTTCTTCATCTCAGAATGCTGTTGTTAATATGTACAATGTTTTCTTGCTTCTATTCCCTTCACTAAGCAACTGATTCTGTAAGTCATTCCATGCTTCTCTAGAATCCAAACATTAATGGTTTCTTATAGAACAATAGTATTCCATAGTATTCATGTACCATAATGTGTTTAGCCATTCCTCAAAGGATAGGCATCCCCTCAATCTCCAATTGTTTGTCACTACAAAAAAAAAAAACTGCTATGTATATTTTGGAACATGTGAGTCTTTTCCCATATTTTATGATTTCATCTGTATATAGAGATAGAACTGGAATTGCTGGGTCAAAGGGATTGAACATTTTTATTACACTATGGACATAGTTCCATATCGCTCTCCAGAAAGATGGAATCAAATCACAACTCACCAGAAATGCATCAATGTTGCAATCCTCCCACAACCTCTCCAGGATTGATCATTTTTCCTAATTCTCATCTTGGCTAACCTGGTTGGTATGAAGTGATACATCATTGTTATAATTTGTATTTCTCTAATCAATAATGATTTGGAGCATTTTGATATGGTTTTATATATAGCTCTAATTTCTTCATTTGAAAACTGTCTGTTCATATCCTTTGACCATTTATCAATTGGGAATTGACATAACCTTATCAATTTGATGCAGTTCTTTATATATATTTTAGAATGAGATCTTTATCAAAACTCCTAGTGGAGAAGATTGTTTCCCAGCTTTCTGCTTTCCTTCTAATTTTAGCAGCATTGATTTTATTGCTGCAAAAACTTTATAATTTAATATGGTCAAAATCATTCATTTTACAGTGTATATAATGTGCTCTATTTCTTGTTTGGTCATAAATTTATCCCTTTTCTATAAATCTGATAAATAGAGTATTTCTTAGTCTATTAATTTCTCTATGATGTCACTCTTTATGTCTAAATTCTGTACCCATTTTGACCTTATTTTGGTATAGGGTGTAAGATGTGGATCTATGCCTAGTTTTTGCCATGCTAGTTTCCAGTCTTCCCAATAATTTTTAACAAATAGTGAGTGTTTATCCCAGAAGTTGATTTGTCTTTGGGTTTCTCAAATACTAGATTGCTGTAATCATTTACTGCAACTTTTAAAAAAACTTATCAAAGTCCACTGATCCATGCTGTATTCCTTAACAAGTACCAGGCATTTTTGATGTCTGCCTTTTAATAGTATAATTTTAGATCTGATAGAGCTAGGACACCTTCCTTTACATTTTTCATCATTTCTCTGGCTATTCATGACCTTTTGTTGCTCCATATGAATTTTTCTACTACATTTTCTAGCTCAGTAAAGTAGGTATTTGGTAGATTGATTGGTAGGGCACTGAATAAGTAATTTAATTTCGGAAAAATTGTCATTTTTATTATATTAAGTTGACCTAACCTTGAGCATTTGACATTTTTCAAATTATTTAGATCTGACTTTATTGGGGGTGAGAAGTGCTTTATAATTGTGTTCATATAGTTTCTGGGTTTGTTTTGAGAGGTAGATTCCCAAGTATTTAATGTTGTATATAGTCATTTTAAATGGGATTTCTCTGTTATAGCTCTTGCTCTTGGGATTTGTTGTTCATTTATTCAAATGTTGATGATATTTTGTGGGTTTATTTTGTGTCCTACTTTGTTGAATTTGTTAATTGTTTCAAGGAGTTTTTTAGATTATTTTCTCAGGTTCTCTGTGATGATATTGCTACAGATAGCATTTCTAATACAATTTTGCATAGTAATGGGGATAATGGGAATCCTTGTTTCATCCTTGAGTTTACTGGACATGCTCCGTGTTTATTCCCATTACATATAATATTTGTTGATGGTTTAGATAGATAATATTTATTATTTTGAGGAAAAGTCCATTTATCCCTCAACTTTCTAGTGTTTTTAATAGGAATGGATGTTGTATTTTGTCAAAGGCTTTTTCAGCATCTACTGAGATAATCATATGGTATCTCTTGTTTTTGCTATTGATATGTTTAATTATGTTGAATGTTCTCCTAATGTTGAATCACTTCTGCCTACCTGGTATAAATCCTACATTATCAAGGTGTATTATTTAAATAAAACAAGCAAACAAACAAACAAATTAATTAAACAAACAAACAAATAAACAAACAAACAAACAGATAAATAAATAAATAAAATTTTATTTAAGGTTTTTGCATCAATATTCATTAGGGAGATTGGTCTATAGTTTTCTTTGTCTATTTTGGTTCTTCCTGGTTTAGTTATCAGTACCTTGTTGCTGTCATTAAAGGAGTTTGGCAGAATTCCTTCTCCTATTTTTTAAATAGTTAATGTAGAATAGGTATTAATTGATCCTTAATTGTTTGATAGAATTCACTGGTAGATCCATCTGAACCTGGAAACTTTTGCTTAGGGAGTTTTTTGATGATTTCTTCAATTTATTTTTTTAAATGCATTATTTAAGTAATTTATTTCATCTTGTGTTAATCTGGGCGGTTTTATGTTTGAAAATATTCACCCATTTCACTCACATTATCCAATTTATTAGCATACACTTCCACAAAGTAGTTCCAAATTATCTTTTAAATTTCCTCCTCATTGGTAGATGCCTTGCCCTTTTCATTTTTAATAATGGTAATTTGATTATCTTTCTTTTTTTAATCAGATTAACCTAATTTTTGTCTATTTTATTTGCTTATTCTTAAAACCAACTCTTAGTTTTATTTATGAGATCCATGGCTTTCTTACTTTCAATTTTATTAATCTCTCTCTTGATTTTCAGAATTTCTAATTTGGTATTTAATTGGGGAATTTTTAAATTGTTCTTTTTCTAGCTTTTTCAGTGGTATACCCAATTCATTAATGTCCTATTTCTTTATTTTATTCATATAGACATTTAAAGATATAAAGTTTCCCCTCAAAATTGCTTTACCTGCATCCCATAAATTTTGGTATGGTGTCTCAGTATCATTTTCTTGGATATAATTATTGATCATTTCTATTATTTGCTGTTTGATCCACCTGCTATTTAATATAGTTACTTAGTTTTCAATAAGTTCTTGGTTTATCTTTCCATGACCCTTTATTACATATAATTTTTATTGCATTGTGGTCTGAGAAATGTATATTTATTATTTCTGCCTTTCTACAATTGATTCTAAGATTTTTGTGTCCAACTACATGGTCAGTCTTGGTATATGTGGCATGTACTGCCGAGGAAAGGTATATTATTTTCTATCCCCATTAAGTTTTCTCCAGAGTTCTATCATATCTAAGTTTTCTAAGATTTATTCACTTTCTTATCTTCTTGTTTATTTTGTGGTTAAAATTGTCTAGTTCTGAGAGAGGTAGATTGAGGCCCCCATTATTAAAGTTTTCTATCTATAGCTCCTTATAATTCACTCAGCTTTTCCTTTAGCAATTTGGATGCTCTACCACTAGGTCATACATGTTTAGTTATGATATAGCTTCATTAAAATAATTTAAGAAAATGTAATATCTTTCCTTATCCCTTTAATGAAATTGATTTTTCCTTATACTTTGTCTGTGATTAGTATCTTTTTATTTTACTTCAGCTGAGGTATAATGTATTTCCGCCCCCCCCCTTTTAACTTTACATTGTATATATCACTCTGCCAAATGTTTCATATAAACAATATATTGCAGGATTCTAGTTTTTAATCCATTCTGCTATCACTTCCATTTTATGGGACAATTCAACCTATTAACATTTTCAGTTAAGATTGCTAATTCTGTATTTCCCTCTGTGCTATCTTCATTTATATTTTTCTTTTTACTTTTCTCTTATTCCTCCTCACAAAAATTTTACTACCTTTCCACTTTGACTTTTCTTTTAAAATTTAAATTTCAGTTTATTTTCACTTGTACCTTTACCTTCCCTTTTATCAGTCACTTCTTCCCTTATCTTTCCCTTTCCCAATTCCCCCCTTCCCTGTAGATTAGTTTAGATTTTTAAACCCAAGTGAGAATGTATCTTATTCCCTCTCTAAGCTAAACCTATTGAATAGAATACTCAACATTCACATTCTCCCTTCTTTCCCTCTAAAATTATAAATCTTTGTGACTCTTCCATTGGTGTTATTTATCACTCTAGTACTATGAAGCAGGTATCATCAATCACAGTTTGATTATTTGATTGCTTATTAATTTTATATTAGTATCAAGGTATCATCACAGATTGCTTGCTTGATTGCTTTATGAGCAGCATTGTCTCAAATGACTTCAAATTGTAATTATAATCATTTTTACCTTAAACCTATTTCTAGTATCTTTCAAGTACACACAATCCTCCTCATGAGGCAAAATATCCTCCAAAGTCACGTCATTTCTTGAACTATTTGTGCCCCTCCCCCAAGGCTTATTATCTCTCACATTATACCATTCCTTCCACTCTGGGTACTTGACCCCTTGTTAAATGAAGCAAGGGTTAAGTCAAACCCTGACCTAAATAACTGCAAGAATCTTAAACATCTCTTAAGTACTGGAGGCTCTGGAGGTCCCACCTGAGAACTTTACAACTGATTGTAAGTTACAAAGACACTGACTCAGATTCTTGTAGTTCATGATTCCCTCATTAGACAAAGTGCTATGCAAAGTAGAATTAAAGTAGATCAAAAGATAATGAGACACTTAAGTTTAAAGTTATCTCCCTTGCTTTTCTTCAGGGCTTTTTCCTCTCAAACACAGAGGTCATCTTGGACCTCTGCAATGAAGATATATATATATATATATATATATATACTCATAACCATTAAGTCAATTCTTTTGAATTATTTTCAATCCTTTAATCATCCTAAGAGCAGTAAAGTTCTAAAGAATTAGAAGTGTTATATCTTCCCTTTTAGGGTTGTATAAAATTTGATGGTCTTGACCAAAATTCATTTTGTTTTGTTTTTTCCATCCTCTTTCATTTACCTTTTTATTCATCTCTTGAGCCATGTATCTGATGATTGAATTCTCTCTTCTGCTCTGGCCTTTGTGTCAGGAAATTCTGGAAGTCCTCTAATTTCTTGCCGCTATCTTGACTCTGCTCTGAAAGTCAGAATATTATTTCTAAAAATAAACAAAATCTATGATCTATAGCTATGGAAAATGCCATTTGCTCTCCACTGGGGGTGATGGTGGTGGACAACACAGGGAAAACAATCCTATGAAAACTGTCTCTAAATGGATAGGGCTACTAATTTGTACACTTGGAAACTTGGCATTCTGTAATTTTTCTTTATTCTGTAAAATGTCTATGTTGTACTCAACAATTTAGATTCTCATCTGATTTAAGGAACTAGAAGACTAGGAGAACAAGTAATCCAGTGACTTTTAATATGCAGCACTTAAGATAAAAGTTTCAAAATATACCCTTTTAAATTGCCTTTTTCTTAGTGGTCCAGAATTTGTTAGATAGAGTAATTAACTTGATTTATTTTTTTTCATTTCAACTATGATTTTATTGATAAGGATATAATTCTCATGAATGAATTATCAGTATAAAGCACTTCATATATATATATATATATATATATATATATATATATATATCTGATACATTTAACAACTAATTTTAAGAATAAGAAGTAAAATGTGTTACAAAGCTTGAGCAGGACTTGTTTTCTGTTTTTATTCTCTGTGTTTCGTTGTATCCCTAATATCTAGCACAAAGAAAGTACTTAATATTTGTTGATTGATGGTGCATTAACACTATTACTACAAATCAATGCTTGATGGAAAAACTTTACATGTAGCTTGCCATTATTCATTTTTTTGGACAAATGAATCCAAAAATAAGAAAAAAACATCCAAAAACCTTAAGAGGCTAGAACTATGGAACAAATCTAATTAAATGAAATTTAATGGCGTTAAATGTAATTTTTTACCTATACTCAAATAACTACCTTCATGGGTATAGGATTTAGGAAAGAACATCTAGCAATAAGTGTAGATTTTAAAAGATGTGGAATGTTTATTGGATTACAAATTTAATATGTTAACATTATGAAATAGTGGTTTAAAATAAGTTAATGTGATCTTAGGCTGCCTTAATATGATTACTTTGTCCAGAATAAAGTTTAGTTCTCTCCTTTTCTGGTTCAGCAATGTGTTCAGAGTATTATATATGTTTTAGAAAGAATATATGGAAATATGACAGTAACAAAATAAAGGAAAATAGGAATAGTGAAGAGGGAAGAGGGGATATTATATACATGTCATAGGAAGAACAATTAAGTAAGCAGCTCGCAACACAGATAACCAGAGGGCTCAATGATGCATAGTAAGCTTTATAAACTACTGGCATCTAAAATGTAGGTCAATGACTTCTATAGTTAATCAATCCATAAACCTTTATTAAGTACCTGCTTATGTGCCAGATATTGTGCTAGGAACTGAATTTAAGGAGGCCTAGAAGACATGAAAATCATGATTCCTGACCTTTATTCATCTTATAACTGACATTTATTTAAAACTTCAAAATATGTGAATAATTAATGTAAATTATCTCATTAGAAACTCACAATACTGTAAGAAATAGCTATTTCCATTTTATAGATTAAAAAAATAGAGTAACATTTAAAATAATGTGCTTTTCATATACAAAAATAACTGTAAATGGTAGGAATTTAAATTCTGATTACAAATTCAATACAATATCCATTATACTATATTGCCTCTTAGGGTAAAACAAAATGCCCAGCATGACTCATTGTAAAATATAAAATATATTTTCCATAGATATTTTCCATAGATATCTCCATAGATATTTTTCAAAGCTATAATAAATTCTTAAACATATTGATATATTCAATTAAATTCATATTAAAAATGTTAAATAAATGTAGTTAGGGTTCTAGTCACATTGATTTTTCACTGAATTGAAATTCGTGAAGTGGACTTTTGGCATAATTTAATGAGAACTTACCTTGAAACCATGAAGACTTGATTTCAAAGTCTACTTCTCATATACCACTATTTCTGAGATTACTGATATCATCACCTTTTTTTAGTGTTCTAGGAAATTCTCTAAAACTAGTTCTTAAACTGAAATCTGTGAACTAATTTAAAAAACTTTTTCATTTACTTGGTTTCATTTGTAATCTTATTTTCTCTTTATTTATTTGTAAACATTTATTTATTTGCAAACATGAATCTGAGAAGTTATTCATATATTCAATGCCAAAGAGTTACATGATGTAAACAAGCAAAAAATGATTAAGAGCATTTCCTCTAAGATTATATGTTGGGGAAAGGGTTCTTATTTCATTGGTAGAGCAACTTTACTTATCTACTATACCAATTAAAGCCATAAATATAATCCCTTTGCTAAATAATCCATCATAGCTTTTTTGTCAGTATCTATGTTTCCAATCTAAAGAAACACAGATACATTGCATTAATGTAACTATTATCTGATTAGAGAATTCAAATTTTGGAACACCAGTCATAACAAGTTATAGGGACTGCCATGGGCCATCTAATTTTCCTCTTCTGTTCTACCTTGTTGAGTGATCTCATTAGTAAATATGACTTCAATTATCTTTTCTATGTAAATAATTCCCAGTTTTATTTATCAAGCCTTAATCTCTATACTAGCTTCAGGTATTTGTCAGCAATATCTCAGGCATCTTGAAATAGAAATGTCAATGTCACCTTTAGACATTCAAAATGTCTAAAACAGCATTCATTATATTTCCTTTTCCCAAATCTTCCCTCTCCCCATCTTCCCTGCTATGATTGATGCCAACATAAACTTCCTAGGTCACAAACACAGTATCACCATTCCTCATACATACTCCAAATATGCAGTCTCTTGCTATATATTATTGTTTCTATCTTCACATTTTCTATATACACTTCCCTTAATTCAAAGTGTCACCATTTTTTTGTATACTTTCATCACCTCTGAGCTCTTGGGCTACTCCAATCTTTCCTTCACTCAGAAGCCAAAGTGATATTCCTAAAATGTAGATCTAACCTAGTCACATCAATTATTAAATTCTAGTGGTTTCTTATTACTCCCCATGAACCAAATATAAAATCATCTTTCTGACTTTTAAAAATATTCACAAATTGACGTATAGGAAGTGGTTAATAAATACTCATTAGCTGATTAATTGACTACAAAAAAGGCAACTTTGGGGCACACAGTGGTAGAATGAGCTTTAATTTTCATACTGTTGGCATATGATTACTGAAATATCAGAAAGCTTGAATATTTCCCCTTCATATCCTGTCTTATCATAACCTTACCCTCTTGTCCATACTTTGTAAAGTTCAATCATATAGAACTACCAATAATTCAAATTTATTTCAAATATGTTAGGAGGCCAAATGGGCTCAAACAATCCTCTAAATAGTAAAGCATTCAATCAATGTAAACTGATAGATTTTGTGTAATGTTGAAAATAATGCAGAAATCTTGCATAGCTAATACATAAACCTACAGTATGCAGAATTATTTTCACATGATATTTTGCCACATAATACACAAGTAGTTACTTAGCTTGATATGTCTCCAGTAAAATCTGATAAAAAAAATTACTGAATCCAGTAAAATCTGAAGCCATGCTATAAACCCCCTTTATACAAGTCATAGTTATATCTAAAAATAAATAAATTTTCATTAATTAGAAATAAAATATGGACAATTGCAGTTACAGAAGAAGTATGCCATAGTCCATGACTTTTACTTGCCCATGCCCAATTAATCAAAAGGGGTAGCTAAGTGGTACACTGGATAGAGTTCTAGACCTGAAGTCAAGAAGACTCATCTTCCTGAGTTCAAATCTGACTTCAGTCAGTTTCTAATTGTCTCACCCTGGGAAGTCACATAATCTATTTGCCTCAGTTCCACATCTGTAAAATGATCTGGAGAAGGAAATGGCAAGCCACTTCATTATCCTTGCCAAAAAAAATCCCAAATTGGGCACAAAGAGTCAGACAAGACTGAAACTACTGAATAAAAATTAATTGAAAATAAGCACCATTTTGGAATAAATTGTGAAGTCAGTAACGCAAGTTTCTCTTCTAGTTCTCTAAACTTTTCAAGCAGTCCTTTGTTCTTCAGGAATAACTAAAGTCAGAAGGTCATTAGCTCCTATTCTCCTCCACCAAGCTTATCAAAATGGAAAAGATATTTTCATTTCTTACACTTGTTGAGTGGGTAGCTGATTCTGCTCACAAAGTCGCATTCTGATATTTTAGTTTGTAAATATGGGATGAGTTATTTTTCTTTGTTAAAGAAATTCACAAATCAGGAATATTCATCTGAAAAAAATACTGTTTATTTTTTCTATTCCCTTTTCATCTATAACACCTTTCATCTCAAAACATTCCCTCACATCATCCCCTAAATAAGGAAAAAGACACAGTTCAGCTACAGTTCATTATATCTCCAATCCAGATTTTAAAAAATGTTCTAGGGGAATAATCATTTTTCCCAAATCACAAGATGTAGAAATAGCATTCCAGCCTGTCATAGTATTAGAAAGGAAATTGGACTTTCTTTCTCCAGACATTCCACCATCTCCTGTTCTCTTGGCATGGATTAAGTTCCGTTTCCAATTCTTCTGTCTCTGTACTATTCTTTTTTCCCTCAGGATACATAAGTGCATATGTTGTGCTTTCAGGATTATTTAATGGAATTTTAGTCAGAATTTATTGGTTACTACATACCAATGTGGTACCGAAGATAGAAGTCTCCCTTGAAGTCAGAAAAACCTTGATTCAATTTAATCCTCTATTACATATGTCTGGACTCTGGATAACTCACCTCACTTAACCTCAGGACTCCCAGAAAACTCTCTATTAAAATTTTAAACTGAAGTTGATTGAGAAATAACTCAATTGAATTCACTCAATACTTCCCTCATAACAATTTTAAAATAATGTCTTATCAAATTTTGGAGTGCCAAAGTCAACAAAAGGCCAGAGTGAGACATTATTTCAGACCAAAACAAGTTAGGCAGAAAGATTTCTGTGCCATGGGGATGGAAGCTGACAGAAGTCTATCTGGTTAAAACATCAGTGATGAGACCAGGTGGTTGCAAAAGAAGCAGTAATTCTAAAGCAGGAGACAGTAAGGAGACCAGAAACTAGTCAATTCTTTATTTTATTTTTATTAATATTTTTATGTATTTGCTTTTCCAGCAATTCCAACAATAGTTTTCACCAATTATTTTTTGGCAAGGATTTGAGCTTTATTGTTTTCTCCCTCCCTCCATTCCTGCCTCTTCTCCCTGAAAGAAAGCAATCTAATAACAGGTTATTCATGTGCCATTATACTAAACATAGATTTATATTAATCTTATTATGAAAGCATAATCAAATTCAAAAGGAAGGAAAAAAAAGCTTAGAGAGAAAAAAACAACATAATAGATATGGCAACTTTTAAAAAATTGAAGATGGGGCGGCTAGGTGGCGTAGTAAATAAAGCACCGGCCCTGGAGTCACGAGTACCTGGGTTCAAATCCTGTCTCAGACACTTAATAATTACCTAGCTGTGTGCCCTTGGGCAAGCCACTTAACCCCGTTTGCCTTGCAAAAAAAAAAATTGAAGATAGTAAGCTTAGGTCTGCATTCAAACTTGATAGTTTCCTCTCTGGATATGGATGATATTTTCCCTTTCCAAGTCTTTGAGAACTGTCTTTGATTATCATAGTGCTGAAATGAACAAGATCATCCTAACTGATCATCACCCAATGTTTTTGGTAGGGTGTATAAAGTTCTTTTGATTTTGCTCATTTCACTCACCAATAGTTCATGTAAGTCATTTTAGTCTTTTCTTAAGTCCCTCCTCTCAACTTTTTATAGAACTATAGTGTTCCATCACATCCCAATTGATGACTATCCCCTCAATTTCCAATTCTTTGCCACCATGAAAAGAGTTTCTAGGAATATTTTTTGTCCATGTGAATATTTAAAACCTTTTTCATTATCTCTTTGGCATATAGACCTAGTAGTGGTTTTGCTGGATCAAAGCCAATGTACAACTTTATTGTCCTTTGGACATAATTTCAAATTGCTCTCCAGAAAGGTTGGATCAGTTCAAACCTCCACCAACAATGTATTAGGGTCCCAGTTTTCCCACACCCCCTCCAATATTTATGATTTCCCCTTAGTTATATTGATCAGTCTGATAGGTGTGAGGTGATACCTCAAAATTGTTGTAATTTGTATTTTTCTAATCAATAAAGATTTAGACAATGCACCATTTGACTATAGATAGGTTTAATTTCTACATTTGAGAATTGCCTTTCCATATCTTTTGATTATCAGTTCTCTATCTCTATTAGAAATGATTCCTTTATCAGAAATATAAGTTGTATAGTGTTTCCCAATTTTGTGCATTCCTTTTAATGTTACCTGCATTGGTTTTGATTATGCAAAAACTTTCTATTTAATATAATCATAATTATCCATTTTTATATAAAGTTTTTTTGGTTATAAACTGCTCTCTTTTCCATAGATTTGTCAGATAAACTATTCCTTTTTTTCCTAATTGATTTATGAAATCACCTTTTATGTCTAAATTCTGTACCCATATGACTTTATCTTGGTACAGGGTGTGAGATGTTGTTCTATGCCTAGTTCTGCCATACTCTCTTCCAGGTTTTCCAGCAGTTTTTATTGGAGTGAGTTTTTAGTCCCAGAAACGGGAATTTGGGGATTTATCAAAGAGTAGATTATTATAGTCATTTACTACTATTTCTTTTACTTCTAGTCTATTCCTTCGATCCACCACTCTGTTCCTTAGCCAGTACCAAATAGTTTTGATGACTGGTGCTTTATAATATGATTTTTAGATTTGGTTTGAATAGGCCTCCTTTGCATTTTTTTCTCCATTAATTCTCATTATATTCTTGACCTTTTGGTTCCTCATATGAATTTAGATAATTTTTCTGGTTCAATAAAATAATTTTTTTGGAAGTTTGAATGGTATATGGCACTTAATTAGTAACTTAAGTTAGGTAGAATTGTCATTTTTATTATATTAGCTCAGCCTATTCATAGGCAATTGGCATTTGTGCAGTTATTTAGATCAGATTTCATTTGTGTGAATAATACTTTATAGTTGCTTTCACAGAATTTCTAAGTCTTCCTTGGCAGGTAGACTCCCAAGTATTTTATCTTGTTTACCATTACTTTGAAGGAATGTCTTTTCCTATCTCTTGCTTCTGCTTCTTGCAAGAAATATATAGAAATACTAATGAGTTTTGTGGGTTTATTTTACATACTAGAACTTTGCTAAAGTTGCTAATTGTATCAAGTAGTTTTGTTAAGATGATTTTCTTGAGATCTCTAAGTATACCATCTTATCATATGCAAAGAAAATTTTGTTTCCATGTTACCTATCCTAAATCCTTCAATTTCTTTTTCTTATCTTACTGCTAATGGCTAATATTTTTAATATTTCATTGAATAATAGTAGTGATAAAGGACATTCTTGTTTCATCCCTGATCTTACTGCGCAAGCTTCTAGCATCTCTCCCTTATGTATAATGGTTTGTTGATGGTTTTAGATAGATGCTACTTATTATTTTAAGGAACATTAAATTTATTCCTTTGCTCACCAGTGTTTTTAATAGGAATGGGTGCTGTATTTTGTCAAAAGTTTTTTCAACATCTATTAAAATAATCATGATTTCTGTTAGATTTGATACTGATATGGTCAATTATATTGATAGTTTTCCTAATCTTGAACCAATCCTTAATTTTTGGTATAAATCCTTCTTGATCATATTATCTTAGTGATAACTTCCTGTATTTGCTTTGTAAAATTTTATTTAAAATTTCTGCAGACATATTCATTAGATAAATTGGTTTATAATTTTCTTTCTTTACCAATTTTCAAATAATTTATATAGAATTGGAACTAATTGTTTCATGAATTTTTGATAGAATTCACTTGTGAATCCAACTGACCCTGGAGATTTTTTTTCTTAGGGAGTCCATTGATGGCTTGTTTAATTTCTTTTTCTGAGTTGTGGTTATTTAAGCATTTAATTTCCTCTTCTTTTAACTTGAGCAACTTATATTTTGAAAATATCCATTTCACTTAGATTGTCAAATTTATTGGCATACAGTAGGGCAAAATAACTCCAAAATATTTCTTTAATTTCCTCCTCATGGGAGGTAAATTCACCCTTTTCATTTTTAATACTAGTAATTTGGTTCTGTTCTTTCTTTTTAAAATCGAATTAACCAAAGATTTATCTATTTTATTATTCCCCCCCAAAAAAATTCTTAGTTTTATCCATTCAATACTTTCTTACTTTGAATTTTATTAATTTTCCCTTTAATTTTCATAATTTTTAATTTGGTATTTAATTGGGGACTTTTTATTTGTTCCTTCTCTAGTTTTTTGGTTGTTGTTGCATGCCCAGTTAATGAATCTCCTCATTCTCTATTTTAATCATGCAAAATTTAGAGATATACTACTTCCTTTAATTACTGCTTTTACTGTTTCCCACATGCTTTGGTATGTTATCCCACTATTCTTGTTGTCTTGGGTGAAGTTTTAATTATTTCTATGATTTTTTGTTTGATCCACTCATTCTTTAAAATTTATGTTATTTAGTTTCCAATTAATATTTGGGCTATTTCTTCATGGCCTTTATTGCATGTGATTTTTATTGCATCATGATCTGCAAACTATATGTCACATTTCTGCCTTTCTGCATTTGATTATGAAGTTTTTAATTCCCTAATAAATGGTCAGTTTTGTGTAGAGGCCATATACTGCAGAAAAAAGGGCATATTTCTTTTTATCAATGTTTTATTTTTCTCTGTATATCTATCATATTTAATTTTTCTAATATTCTATTCACTTCCTTCTTATTTATTTTGTGATTATATTTATCTAATTCTGAGAGAGGATGGCTGTCTATGTATTCCTATAGTTCCTTTAGTATCTTCGTTAAGAATTTGGATGCTATACTGCTTAGTGCAAACACATTTAATATTGAAATGACTTCATTGCTTATCCTACCTTTTAGGAGAATGGAGCTTCCTTCCCTCATTTTTTTAATGAGATCAATTTTTGCTATTGCTTTGTCTTAGATAAGGATTGTTATCCCTGCTTTTCTCACTTAATTTGGAGCATAATATATTCTTCTCCAGTCTTTTACCTTTACTCTGTGTAACTTTCTCTTCAAATGTGTTTCTTGTAAGCTGCATATTGTAGGATTCTGTTTTTTAATTCATTGTACACTCCAGTTTGATTTTATGAGAAAGTTCATATCATTTACATTCACAGTTATAATTACTAAAACTATTTCACCACATGTCATCTACCCTCTGTTTGTACTTCCCCCTCCACCATATTCCTCCTCACCAGTATTTTGCTTCTGAATACTACCTCCCTCAA